>NC_068362.1:45400860-45423360 GCF_020536995.1 Dreissena polymorpha
TGCCACAGTTCATGCAAACAAAAATACAAGTAAACAATGCAGACAATAATTATGTATATGATAAGAATTTTTTTTTTTTTATAGATATAGATGAATACCATTATATCTTTTCATAACTGAAATTTCATGACTTTCATAATAGGAAAAAGTTATTTTTTTATAGCTATAGATAAATATCCTTAAATCTTTCATAGTTCACGAAAACATAAATACAAGTATAACCGTACAGACAATAATTATGTACATAATAAGAAAATGTTACTTTTTAGCACTTAAACAGTAGTGAATGTTCAGTTTCATATTAAATGCTGATTTTTCCGAAAGACTACCAAAAAACATTACACAACGTTTATTCGTAGATTTTGCCTAGGCTTATTCAATCATATAAAAAACAAATATTTATAAATCATAATATCTATCTTGAGTCTGTGTATGAATGTGTGTGTGTGTGTGTGTTGCGAATTACATTTAGGTAATAGAAACACAGTTACATGCACATTACATTTAGGTAACAATAACATAGTTACATGCAGTGTGCGTGTGTTGCGAATTACATTTAGGTAATAGAAACATAGTTACATGCACATTACATTTAGGTAACAATAACATAGTTACATGCAATATCAAAAACATAATTGCAAAGGGGGACTACACGGTGGTATTTTCAAGGGTGATGGTTGCCATTTCCGGGACCAGAGTTTTGTCACTGTTCTATTGTTAATTTATGTTTGACGATTTGAGGCGCTGCCATTTGATACTTTTCGTGCGTACGTAGTTTTGATTGTTGCGTAGGTTTTGGTTGGCCATGACTTTGCCATCCAGAGTTTGTATTTATCGAATGTCACTTGTTCGTTGCGCTCTTGTCCCCGATAACGAACGAATAGTTTCCCGTCGCGGGACCAGGCCTTCTCTACCAACTCCGGCTCTTTAAGGCGCAATGAAGCAAGAACTTCTGCATTGATTTTAGTCAGGTCTTCATTGATGTAAATGCCAGTACCTTTCAGAAGCTTGGCGCGTTTCATGATTTCAATTTTCGTTTGGCGCCTGACGAATTTAACAATGACTGGCCTGCATTTATGTTGGGCATATTTTCCAAGGCGATGAGCTACGTCGATATCCCTGGTCTCGATATGTGTGCCAAGCTTTTGATTCAACATTAAGACCGTTTCGTCGGCTACGGCCATTGATGCCTGTTGGTCTGTATCGTTGGAGAGGCCTGTGATACGTATGCTATTCCTCCGGCCGTATTGTTCAAGTTCGTTTAGCTCGGATGTGTGGCTGCAATCTCGGTCATATTGCGTTTTTTTCAGGGCATCTATTTCAACCCTTTGTTCCTTAATTGTTGTTTTCAGTGAATCTATTTCGTTTTTATTTTCAAAAAGGCTACCTTCCAATATTTCGAGTTTTTTCAGTATACTTCCTAGAAACTTTTCCTTTATTTCATCGAGAGTATCTTTTATTATTGTTCTAATTAAGGAAGTGTCATTTTTTGTCAGCACGTTTGATAACTTAGAGCTAATGTCATCGAGGCGCTTTTCAATTGACGTTTCCGTGTGCTCTTTCACGGATTTAGCCGCACCGCTTTGCACAAAGTCAGTCATGCTTTTTTGGTTTATTTTGTCCTGTTCTGTTTTCGATTTTTTACTGCTCTTTTTGTTTTTCTTGTTTTGTTTATTTGTGCTTGGTGTTTCGAAGACTGGTACTTCACATAAACTAGCGTTGCTCTCGCTAGCTGTGGATGAGTGTTGCCTTTTGCTCATTATAATTATAGTTATTAGGCTGCATTAGGGTTTCCTCCGAGGACGTATAAGTGGTTAACGGTTTATTTGGCACTATGACACTTCTTTATTCTCAATTAGGCGATATGACGATTAGGCGATCCGGTCATGCGTGACGAGTTCACCGCACAGATCAGGTAGAAAGCTGACAGGATAGAAATTGTTTATCCGCTTTAGATAAGTTTACGATTGCTGTATATATGTCTATATAACCTGAATATTATGCTACCCCACCCGCGCGAAAGTTAGGCGGGTGGAAAAGAAAATCAAAAATATCATCTAGAACACTTTTAACAAAAGCTTATTACTTGTCTCTCGTGAAATAGTCCATATTAATATAATCCCTCCATTTTAGACAATCCACATTCACTCAGATCACTCGCGTTTATTTTATTTTATAGATTTCATTTTTGCATACGTGTTTACATTTTAGACCGGAACCGGAAAAAATCTTCCCCTACATAGGTGAACGGTGGTTTGTTTGGTGTCGCCTGCTCTTGTAAAACATGTGCCATCACCTGATTGAGCAATGGGCTGTGCTGTTGTCTGCAAATAAAATAACTTTTAAGTATCCTTTTTATGGTGCTCGGGCCACATAAAATCCAATATTTCTCACGAGTAGCCGACAACACATGTTGCACCCCGACGTGACCATTGCTCAAATGGTAATGTCGAATTATCAGCATCGTCACGTGATTGTTGCTAGGGAGAATAACAGAATACGTCGATGTGTCCACATTTAGCTGCCCCCAGCCACTCGGACGAGGCCGTCGATTAGTTTAGGGTTTAGCAAAGCTAAATTACAGTCCTTTTTAACATGTTTGTTGTTCCTCAGCAAGGTTATTGCATCTGTAAAATGTGCGCTCTGGACATTTTCTAGAATGACACTTGTGGTTCGATCAGCCTGACTACAAGACATACAGATCCCTCCAAGACCTTCTGGTGTGCTGCGCCCGTGGTGGTGACTACGCCACTCATCTGCGGAGCGTTTTGGACTTCTACAGGGACGACTTCAACGTGGAGGCGCTCACCACTCAGCTGGAGACGTACCAGGTCGCCGTACGGAACAAGGAGGTCAAGACCATCACGGATATTGTCATGTTCTTCCGCGACTTTCCAACTGAATCTCGCCTCTTTTTCTCGAAGGTGATGCGCGTCCTCCGCCACGTCCTGGTAAAGCCCGCCACCAACGCCACCAGCGAGAGTTCCTTCTCCGCCCTGAAACGCCTGAGGACGTACCTCCGGACGTCTATGACACAGGAGAGACTCACCCACCTCATGACGGTCCACGTGCACAGGTGTGCTACCGACGATAAGGACTTGTAAGATGTTGCCAATGAGTTCGTCAGTGGGAATTTCATAGAATGTGACACTACCACACTTGGCGCTAACATTACGCGAACAGTGCATGATAAATTGTGTCTTCAATCAACAAATAATTTTGCGTGGATATTGTTCTTGGGACTTAGGAATTATGCCTTAATTTTTGTTTATTTAACTTATTTAATAATATTTATTCATCCCGGTTCAGTATTTTAATAGTGCTCGAAATGTGGATATATTTTTACTTATCATGCCATATTGGATTGGTTGTTGTGTATTATCATGTGGTTATTTATTACATTCTCCTGTCATTAAAATACATAAACATTTACTTTATTTTATGTTTTAATAAGCACGAGTTTTTGAAAAGAAAACAATAACTGTTGCTATTTCTGGGTCGTCGTCGGCGGCATTGGACAAACTGATTTCATGACAAACTGAAAGTGAAACAAAAATCGAGCATTTATATCAACATGAAAGTTTCCCCATAACGCACCATATTAATTGTAATTGTATTTTTTTCGGAAACACGGAAGAGGACAACCCTCTCAAACGAACCCCTTTATGTTCCCAGTACAGAAACTGGACCGCCTCCCCAATGTTTGCAGGTTATCTACGCCGCTGCAAACACGTGCGGCACTTGTGTGGTTAACGTCATGGCAGTATTTTTCTTAATTTCATGGTCATCTTCTGTCACATTCGGTATACACGGACCAACAGGCCAAGCGTCCGATGATTGTTACAGGAATGCCGGTCCATTCAGCCACATTTCAAGTATCTGCGAATCGCACGAATTTACATCTCTCGACGCAATATCTGCGGGATTGGAACTTATATCTAAATATCGCCACTGAGTCAGAGACGTTTTTTCGTGAATAATGCGAGCCGATTTCCCACAAATGTCTTGAAGCGACTTAATGTGTTTGTATGTATCCCAGGCAAATGGTGGAATCAGTCCAAAATATGGTCTGATCTATCTTCAGTTCGAGTTCTTTCGAAACGAGTGCGTACACGCGACTTGCGATCACTGCTCCGGACAGCTCTAAGCGTGGTATGGACATCTGTTTTATTGGTGCCAGTCGGGATTAACCAAGTACTAGACTACATGCCACGTTGTCGTTGTCGTCGACCATCCGCAGATACGCGCATGCACCAAAGCCTGTTTCCGAGCCATCACTGAGCACGTGAAGTTGGAAACATTTCACTTCTGCGAACTGGTCAGGACGATAGCACCGTCAAAGTGCTATGTTTCCTAGACACGACAAGTTCGCTGTCCACCGTTGCCAGTCTTCACGATAGCGTGATGGTATTGCTTCGTCCCAGCCGATCTTCTCTCAGCAGAGTTGCTGGATGATTACTTTAGCGCGTAATGTCACAGGTGAAACTAATCCAAGCGGGTCGAATATCGAACTCACAATTGATAAAATGCCACGTCGCGGCAAAGGTTTTTCAGTCAATTTTATTTCAAACCTTATCGAGTCCTCGTTTATATTCCACGTGACGCCTAATGCGCGTTCAGTCGGAAGTGCGTTCTCAGGATCAAGCTGGACAACAGACGTAGAGCGTTCCGATTCCGGTATCGCATCCAACACTTTTCTGCTGTTGCTTAGCCACTTGGTTAGTCTGAATCCACCTAAACTCAACAAGGCCTTCAAATCAGATGCCAGATAAATCGCATTCTCTTCTGACGGCAGAGATTTAAGACAATCGTCTACATAGAAATTCTTGTGAACCGTAGACACTACTTCCGGGTCAAATAATTCGGAATTATCAGTCGCAGTTCGTTTCAGTGCAAAGGCCGCGCAGCTGGGTGAAGAGGTCGCCCCAAACAAATGTACCTGCATACAGTACGTCTTTGGAGTTGCCGGCATGTCCCCGTAAGGTCACCATAGGAAACGAAGTGCTTGACAGTCATGTTCACATACACGCACTTGATGAAACATGGCCTCGATATCGGCGACAATCGCTACCTTCTCCTGTCTGAACCGACACAGTACCCCAACCAGGCTGTGAACAAAGTCAGGACCTTGAAGTAGTTGGCTGTTAAGTGATGTTCCTTGAAACTTAGCAGCACAATCAAACACCACGCGAACCTTTCCTGGTTTATTCTTGTTAATCACTGGATGATGTGGCAGATACCATGTTCGAGTCGTGGTGGCGGTTTCAGTAACTTCCTTCGCATACCTTTTGTCTATATAATCCTTTATTGTGTAGCCGCGTATTTCTTATGCAGCTCAGAATCTCGCGAGAGTATTTTCTTCACTTTGACGAGTCGCGCATGCGCTAGCGTAAGGTTGTAAAGTAAACGTGGTTTATTATCACGCCATGGTAGTCCAATCTTATAGTGTCCATTTTCTTTTGAAAGTGTAGATTCCATGATTTGTAGTGCCCGTTTATCTTCGACTGAGAAGAAGTCCTTCTCGCAATGAATAACATTATTGAAGTGTGTTGTCCACATCCGCTCAAGTTGTTGTTGTAAGAGGATGTCACGTGACTGACTAAAATTGACGTTCACGTCATTTCCGATGTAAGTATCTGAAGTGCTCTGAACGGACCTCTCACCACTTAACCCAGGCGTGATCGAACAGCGTATGGTTGATTTTGCTCTACTGTTCGCACGTACAATGGTATATGCGCTTCCGGTGCGTCTGTATCAATCAACAGCATGACATCACCTGCTCCAACAGACGGAATGTTCAAATCCGCAAGATAATGGAATCTGGAAATGTCTTTCGCAGAAGAGGCTGATTTTTTTTAAATCGGGAATCTCTTGACTGACCAGACGTTTTTCAGGCAAACTTCACCAATACCCATCACATTCCGTACCCGCAAGTCAACTTCACACCCAATTGTTGTACTTCCGGTTGAATTGATGGCTGAAATCTGAAATGTCACGGGTCTGTTAGAAACGTTCAACGTCTGTAACAGTTGTTCGTCACACAAAGTCTTGTCTCCTCCATCGTCAAGCAACGCGTAAGTCTGACAAGATTGACCTTCGGACCCAATAACAGTTACAGGAATGATCCCTAGACACGTTTTCACAAGGGAGCCTGAAGTAGATTCACAGTTTACTGACGGCTGTGTTACCGTATAGTCAAAATCGGGTTTTACCCAACTATGTAACAGTGTGTGGTGCTTTTGAGAGCAGTCGGGCACCGAGCATTCTTTGGGCTTTCTGCAATTATTGGACAAATGACTGCCCTTTAAGCAGTTAAAACACAGTTTGGATTTACGAACGAATGTTCGCCAAATTCATGGATTGAAAGTACTTGCATGATGATAAATCTATGTAAGATCCAGAACAGCACAAACATTTACGACCATACTGTCTGTCGTGCCTGTGAGTGTTAGTGGTCAAAGTGGTCACTTTGCTTTTAACATAAGCAATCCTGCTTGAGTTTTGTTTTATCGGACTTGTAAAGGGAATTGTCAGTAGCAAGATTAGTGCCATACATAAGGCATGCAACGTGAGATCTTTTGTCAACAAACTTAACTAAGTCTGAGAAACGTGGTTCTCGACCAGACTCTAAAATATCATGTGCTACGTCTACCCATTTTGTTCTTAAATGCATTGGCAAACGTTGCACAATTTTTCTCAAGTTTTCAGAATTATCAACAATCGAAACAAATCCTAACTGAGATAAAGTTATCTCGCATTTTGCATCTCTAAAGACATATGTGAAAGACCTTCAAAATCCGAAGCATTAATTTGTGGATCAGTCACTAACTTATCAATGCGGCTTGCCATACCGGTTTTGCAAAATACTTCGGGCTTTACGGTAACCCTCGCTAGATTCTAACAACACGCAATTTTCTATATACTTCTTAGCATCTCCGGTACAATATTGAATCAGATAGCTTAACCTAAGTCTGTCATCATTAATCTTAGACTCGATATTAGTCTTAAAGTTCCTAATGAACTTACAATAATCAATTGCCTTTCCGCTTAATATCAATATTTCTGGTTTAGTCAAATTGAAACCTTCTTGCAATGTACTGGCTATGAAATGCTAAATCAATATACAAAATTTGTTCTGTTTTACCTGAGCTGGCTTCTGTTCCCGCCATCGGAACATCACTATTTCCGGAAGTAACATTCTGAGTGACAGAATAAGGCCTGCTAATACCACTACCTGCTCGAATGTCACAAACAGTATTTTCTCCATGGTACCCCACTTCCGGAACGCGCTATTTAAGTCTCTTGATCCGTGAGTAGCCATTTTGTTTCTTATTATAATCTTTACGTGTGCATCCAATCTTGAATCTTCTTCACGTTAGCGTTGTTTCTTAACACATTAAGTTGAAATTTGTTTCTCCCCACGGAGTTGAAAACTGGTTATCCACACGGAATATTATCGAGAATTGTTAAGAGTTGGCCGTTCAAAACGAAGAAACGAGATATGAGTCCTTCTTATATTTATTCGCTGACGATTCTCTAAAAATAAATACAATACATTTATAATATATTCAGTCAAACATAACAAATTATTAACATATTGTTTAAATAAATAATTCAAACAATAGCGCGTATGTAATAATAATGATAATACATACAGAAACAAATATACAATATAAATACCAGAAATATATTAACCGATAAAAAAAATTCCATACACAAAAAGCCACACTGTTAAGCAATTTTAAACTTTACAAATATTTACGTAGATCAACAATGAATAAATGAAGTCGGCTGCGCATATATATTTCGCGCCAACGTTATATAATTAAATTTCCCGTAAATTAACGGCGTTAAAAAGTTCTATTGTTAGCTATGGTTTTAATCTGCCATCTTTGGCAACGGAATAACAGGGGATAGTTCTGTTATCTTTGTTGCTTTACTCGAAACGACAAGTGATTTAACTTTAAGCGCCAAATGCCCCCGAGGTATTGTTTTGACAAAAAAGTGATTGTGTCTTTCAAAATTTTGAAAATAGTTTTATTTATTTATTTGACATGATCTTATAATAATTTATTAAAACAGGTTTTTTTATTACGATGATTTTTATACAAATATTTCCGTTTTGCCTAATTAAATGAAAGAAAGGGAAATAAATTTATGAAGTCTGAAAACGTGTCTCACTTTAGTTTCTGTTGATCTATGAATCTATGAAGTCTCATCTTAATGTCTTCAAATCTAACGGAATAATTGAGTGCATAACAATGTATACTAAGTGGACTAACGCTGTTAATATTGAAAAAAAGATACATGGTATTTATACTTTGTACTTTATTTGAAAGCATTGTATAATAATATAAGTTTTGTTGGACAAAAAAGAGGCCTTTTCAAGTTATTTTCAGTAAATTACATTTAAAAATTATTTTTAGTACCAAACAACTCAGCAATTGGCAATAACTCCAAAAACACAAAAATGTGATTGTGCCTTTGGTGTCCTATTCTTCTCTATATTCTCTTTCAATCTATGGAGGTTGATTTTACTATCTTCAACATTTATAGATTTACTGCTTGACACTTGAATTATGTGAAAGTTCATGCTAATACCGCAAACACATTGAAGTGTAATGCGCAACCCAAGAATCGGACTCGAAAAAATAAGCAAATGTAAATTATTTAAAAAAAAGATACACATTTATAACAGACTTAAAGTACTCGAACCTTCTTCTTATTGTTCTCTTATCAGTAAGTCATGTTCCGCGAAATAACATATACTTATAACTGCAATAAACTTGAAGGAGAGTTGCACCCTAAATAAATACTTTCTACTGATATATATATTACTACTAATACTACTTGAACATGTTATCCTACATACTGAATACCGGTAGTTGTTATTCGGAACACTCCAGTCTGGCGTTTTCCGATATTTGAGCGCGCGCGGTTGGTACAAACATAAGCTGACTAGCATATTTTAAAAGAGTGAATCAATAATTTCTCTTATCGCTGAATAGTAAACACCACTTTTTGAACTCAAACGTTCGTTATAGTTGATAAAAAATACCATGATTTAATCATTTTCTTTAGATGAACTAATCTCGATTGTATTTAATTTGTAAGAATACTATATGTAACACGATATAATGCTGCATGTACATGTAAACAGCTGCGGTCACGTTACTATGTCATTGCATATACTGTGCGTAGGCCTGGGCATGCAGTTTTAATGGAAGTTTTTCAACGAAACTACTCAGACATTGACTCCATCGTATATATATATTATACTTTTCAAATATATTTAAAATCATATACACAAGTACCAAACAACAAAAACCTTATTATCCTCAGTCCATTCGTAGTACTAAAACTAATATATTGTTCCATATCAGTTGGATATTAATATGTCTACTGATATAGCTCTTTTGTGATGCTTGTCTTTAATCTAATCTGAAAAGTAAAGACAATTATTCGCTAAAGACTAAGACCTTAAGATTAGAAGGCACATCACTAACGAGCTTCATCATACATTACTTGTATTTGCTATATCGATAAAGCATGCCGAAAAAACAAAACATGGATATTGTTTTTCAGAAGAAATATTGCATATGTCAAGCCGGTTGTATAGGTTCCTTCATAACCATACAGCTGAAAAAGTCTGTTTTTCATGTCTTTTAAGGATGTTAGCTACTGGACCCATTCGTATAGGCGGCTGTACATCTGAACGGTGTATTTAGACTTTAATCGTGTATTAAACGTCTGACAAACATGTATATCAGTTCTAGATTTGTTATGTGTAGTTATTAACAATAATAGTAAAAGTATAACAGCAAAAGACTTGAATTTTGACATTTCCTAAAAGAAACACTTCTGTCGTTTAAATACGAATCATCCACTACTGAATGGGAAGCACATCGGATATCGACGTCACCGGTCATTACTGTAACGACACAATCTCCACGCAGAGTTGTCGTTCCTTGCTATCACATACAACTCTGCGTAAGGCTCAGCACGCCATTTTGTCTACCAAATAGCTAAAACCGAACAAACGCATTCAATGTATATTTGAGTGGATATTTAAGATCGCACGCATTTAATTAAGAAATATGACTTTTAAATGTACGATAATTCGTGCAAAAACGTGCGAGTTTTAATGCAACTCTTTGGAACTATTTTATCGCCCATTTACGCAGATGGAATCATTCCATGCACTTCACAAATGTAAACAATTGAACATACTTTTTTATTGAGTGACGTTAGGAATTGCTTCGACGTGTGAATGTATGTTGGTTTCTTAACATAAAAAACATATCAATTTTATATAATAATTAATTAAGACTGATATAAGATATCATGGTATGAGATGGTTTTCTTTAATGCAGTTAATGCAATGTAACCGTCGTGCAAGATATTGTTTAGTATACTGTAACCTCAATGATGAACGCTTGGAATGATCATGACATGAATGAGACGCTTTCATAACAATAGTCCGTTCTGGTCACAACATACCAAAAGATTTCCTGCACAAATTCAATGTAAAAGCAATAACTTTAACAAAAAATAAAGTCAAACTTTTGCGCGTAGACACCCCCATAACCATACCTTTTCTTAAAGAGCATTCCAAGCCGCAATGATTTAAGCAATAAAAAACATAGGTCATCCAATATGTAAGAAAGAACTCAATGCGAATCAGCGGTCACTGTTTTATGGCCATCTTTTTACCGGCATCTCTCCAGTTGATGATGGTTTCCCGCCAACTGTCAAAGTCTTATGTAGTCTCCAACCTAAAAGCAAAACAGGGAATTTGTAGTATACAACAATGTTTTCCCTACCACATGAACACAGAAATATTCAAAAATAAAGTCATGGCAAGTGCCCGTACAGAGAATTGTGTTTTCAAATAAATGAAGATTTTGTTTTTAGAGGGTATAGCATTGAACACCAAAAGTATTTAGTGTATTGTAACCTATAAGAGAAATTTATTTTGACTGAAATGTGTTTTTCTTTCATATTATTATCTTCCCATCCATATTGCACCAATATATTAAGTTTGGCTGGATTAGCTGTCCATTTGGCCATTCTGTATCATATTTTCACACGCGGGTGTTTTCAGTCCGAAGAAGGCGATATTAGGCCTGTTAAAGCTTAACTGCCCCTTAAAGATTTAAAGCTGTTGTGTTCAATATCTGCAATAAAATACCAAAACAAACCAAATAGACATGCAAGTGGGGCTAATGTGTGGTGGGGAAAGAATGAATTTGTTAGATATTTTCACTCTAAGCAATTTTGATAATGTCTTATTTGTGTGTTTTTTTTTAATCATCCCAAAAATGCCAATTTCAAAGCAAAAACAATCCAATTTCATCCAAGACAATAAACTAATTACTCAAAATGAGAGATCAAAGATACTTTCAAGTGTAGAAATCAATATGCTCCCAATAACTTGTTATTTCACACCAATAAAAGTGTAAAATCTTGAAAGCGCCTTGTCGATCGGTGCCCATTTATTTACCAGCCGCCAATGAAATATTCTAGCATATTATGTCATGGGTGCCTTTTAACTGCAGCAGATGGTCAATATGCATTGCCAGCTCTCATTTAGAGGTTCAAGACAATACAAATTTTCATATTTTTGACACAAAATGAGTACTTTAGGCTATTTTTATGGTGGCAATCTGGTCCAAATGGGAGTTTGTAACCAAGCGAAAGAATACAATGCTCATTTGTGGGGGGGGGGGGGAGGAAAAGTTAAATTGAACAAAATACACATATGTAGGCAAGCATTATAAGCTTAGCAATGATGTTCCATGTAGTAACAGGGGTAGAAAGGCAGTTCAGATCAAGGCAGTGTCCTGAAAGGGGTTTCTAGTACTTCTTTTGGGGACACAGCTTCCTGCAGAATTCTCATCACAACAAATATCAATGATTCATGTCACCTTTCTATGCAAAGAAAAAGGAATATGGACAATACTGTCATTAAATCACTGAATGAGAGAAGCATGTACCAAATACAAATTAAAACATGTTGCTGAAAGTGCCAAATTTTGTCAAAAAAGTCCCTCTAAGGTAAATGATGAAGGGGACACTTGCTATAACAATCCTATGTTTAAGTAAGGCGCTACACCCTTTTTAGCCGAACCATGAATATAAGCATATTGTGAGAAAACAATACCAAAAACAAGCTAATTGTAGGGTTACAAGTAGCAAATCAACTCAGCTGTACTGCATACATGCTCAGGAACAAGGATAAACCTGTTAAGTGCCAACTTCAGCTGCCAACAAAGCACGAGCTTTACATGTCAGGACGCGGAACTATCAATACAAACTGCGAGGAGAATTACATGACGGCAAGGGTGTGAGTGACCACAAACCTGATTATGACAGTCTTTCACACCTAAAGCATCATACATATGCTTATTTGCTTGTGTACATGATAACAAAATGATATTATTACCTGTTTTGCCATCAACAACCCTTATCCAGTGGCCCTTGACTTAGTCGCAGACATTCCTCTACCTGAAAAAGTCAAAATACCCAATAGAAAAAGATAAAAAAATGAAACAAAAACATGCATTTATGTATTTTAAGTGTACTTTTATGAATTATATGAAGTGATAAAGCTTGCTAAATTCATGATTGTACTAAATATGAAGGCTGGCTCAGTTAAGCATCTGCTGCACTGTCAATACTGTAAAAATGCCCGCCATTCCATGTCGGTGAAATGGGGCTCTGTTTGAATGTTCATGCTTTTCGCAAAAGCTTTAGTTGCGTTACTCGATCACGGAGTCCCTGGCGTTGAATTCTAACTTCATGTAACACATTTACGCGACACGGTCAACCAATATGCGGTTGAATTTAAGTCGGAAAGCAATTTAGCCCTTATTCCACTATATAAGGGTGGGGGGTCAACTTGAAAAACAACTATTCCAGGTCAAATAATCTGAATTCATGCATTTAATGCACTTATTTTCTTCCCTTTTGCTAAGAAATGACCAAAATTCAGCTTTCCCAGTCATATTTTGCACTTGCAGATGATATTTCATTTTTATCATAAGTTAGTTTAGGTCACAACATACCAAAAGATTTCCTGCACAAATTCAATGTAAAAGCAATAACTTTAACAAAAAATAAAGTCAAACTTTTGCGCGTAGACACCCCCATAACCATACCTTTTCTTAAAGAGCATTCCAAGCCGCAATGATTTAAGCAATAAAAAACATAGGTCATCCAATATGTAAGAAAGAACTCAATGCGAATCAGCGGTCACTGTTTTATGGCCATCTTTTTACCGGCATCTCTCCAGTTGATGATGGTTTCCCGCCAACTGTCAAAGTCTTATGTAGTCTCCAACCTAAAAGCAAAACAGGGAATTTGTAGTATACAACAATGTTTTCCCTACCACATGAACACAGAAATATTCAAAAATAAAGTCATGGCAAGTGCCCGTACAGAGAATTGTGTTTTCAAATAAATGAAGATTTTGTTTTTAGAGGGTATAGCATTGAACACCAAAAGTATTTAGTGTATTGTAACCTATAAGAGAAATTTATTTTGACTGAAATGTGTTTTTCTTTCATATTATTATCTTCCCATCCATATTGCACCAATATATTAAGTTTGGCTGGATTAGCTGTCCATTTGGCCATTCTGTATCATATTTTCACACGCGGGTGTTTTCAGTCCGAAGAAGGCGATATTAGGCCTGTTAAAGCTTAACTGCCCCTTAAAGATTTAAAGCTGTTGTGTTCAATATCTGCAATAAAATACCAAAACAAACCAAATAGACATGCAAGTGGGGCTAATGTGTGGTGGGGAAAGAATGAATTTGTTAGATATTTTCACTCTAAGCAATTTTGATAATGTCTTATTTGTGTGTTTTTTTTTAATCATCCCAAAAATGCCAATTTCAAAGCAAAAACAATCCAATTTCATCCAAGACAATAAACTAATTACTCAAAATGAGAGATCAAAGATACTTTCAAGTGTAGAAATCAATATGCTCCCAATAACTTGTTATTTCACACCAATAAAAGTGTAAAATCTTGAAAGCGCCTTGTCGATCGGTGCCCATTTATTTACCAGCCGCCAATGAAATATTCTAGCATATTATGTCATGGGTGCCTTTTAACTGCAGCAGATGGTCAATATGCATTGCCAGCTCTCATTTAGAGGTTCAAGACAATACAAATTTTCATATTTTTGACACAAAATGAGTACTTTAGGCTATTTTTATGGTGGCAATCTGGTCCAAATGGGAGTTTGTAACCAAGCGAAAGAATACAATGCTCATTTGTGGGGGGGGGGGGGGAGGAAAAGTTAAATTGAACAAAATACACATATGTAGGCAAGCATTATAAGCTTAGCAATGATGTTCCATGTAGTAACAGGGGTAGAAAGGCAGTTCAGATCAAGGCAGTGTCCTGAAAGGGGTTTCTAGTACTTCTTTTGGGGACACAGCTTCCTGCAGAATTCTCATCACAACAAATATCAATGATTCATGTCACCTTTCTATGCAAAGAAAAAGGAATATGGACAATACTGTCATTAAATCACTGAATGAGAGAAGCATGTACCAAATACAAATTAAAACATGTTGCTGAAAGTGCCAAATTTTGTCAAAAAAGTCCCTCTAAGGTAAATGATGAAGGGGACACTTGCTATAACAATCCTATGTTTAAGTAAGGCGCTACACCCTTTTTAGCCGAACCATGAATATAAGCATATTGTGAGAAAACAATACCAAAAACAAGCTAATTGTAGGGTTACAAGTAGCAAATCAACTCAGCTGTACTGCATACATGCTCAGGAACAAGGATAAACCTGTTAAGTGCCAACTTCAGCTGCCAACAAAGCACGAGCTTTACATGTCAGGACGCGGAACTATCAATACAAACTGCGAGGAGAATTACATGACGGCAAGGGTGTGAGTGACCACAAACCTGATTATGACAGTCTTTCACACCTAAAGCATCATACATATGCTTATTTGCTTGTGTACATGATAACAAAATGATATTATTACCTGTTTTGCCATCAACAACCCTTATCCAGTGGCCCTTGACTTAGTCGCAGACATTCCTCTACCTGAAAAAGTCAAAATACCCAATAGAAAAAGATAAAAAAATGAAACAAAAACATGCATTTATGTATTTTAAGTGTACTTTTATGAATTATATGAAGTGATAAAGCTTGCTAAATTCATGATTGTACTAAATATGAAGGCTGGCTCAGTTAAGCATCTGCTGCACTGTCAATACTGTAAAAATGCCCGCCATTCCATGTCGGTGAAATGGGGCTCTGTTTGAATGTTCATGCTTTTCGCAAAAGCTTTAGTTGCGTTACTCGATCACGGAGTCCCTGGCGTTGAATTCTAACTTCATGTAACACATTTACGCGACACGGTCAACCAATATGCGGTTGAATTTAAGTCGGAAAGCAATTTAGCCCTTATTCCACTATATAAGGGTGGGGGGTCAACTTGAAAAACAACTATTCCAGGTCAAATAATCTGAATTCATGCATTTAATGCACTTATTTTCTTCCCTTTTGCTAAGAAATGACCAAAATTCAGCTTTCCCAGTCATATTTTGCACTTGCAGATGATATTTCATTTTTATCATAAGTTAGTTTAGGTCACAACATACCAAAAGATTTCCTGCACAAATTCAATGTAAAAGCAATAACTTTAACAAAAAATAAAGTCAAACTTTTGCGCGTAGACACCCCCATAACCATACCTTTTCTTAAAGAGCATTCCAAGCCGCAATGATTTAAGCAATAAAAAACATAGGTCATCCAATATGTAAGAAAGAACTCAATGCGAATCAGCGGTCACTGTTTTATGGCCATCTTTTTACCGGCATCTCTCCAGTTGATGATGGTTTCCCGCCAACTGTCAAAGTCTTATGTAGTCTCCAACCTAAAAGCAAAACAGGGAATTTGTAGTATACAACAATGTTTTCCCTACCACATGAACACAGAAATATTCAAAAATAAAGTCATGGCAAGTGCCCGTACAGAGAATTGTGTTTTCAAATAAATGAAGATTTTGTTTTTAGAGGGTATAGCATTGAACACCAAAAGTATTTAGTGTATTGTAACCTTCTGAGCCCAACACAGAGGTGAATGTAATGTGACCGTCGTGCAAGAGATTGGTAACGACAATGTTTGTACCTCCAGCGCGCGCTCAGAAATCGGAAAAACCCACAGCGCGCGAGTTCCGAATTAAATCTATTAAGGTAGCGCACCCCTAATGATTTCCCGCGATTTCTGCGAATGTTGAAGAGCCTAATATTAGGTGCCGTAGCCTAGTGGTTAAGGCGATAGACTAGACATCTTTTGGGATATTCCCGCGCAGGTTCGAAATCTGCCGACGACTGATACTTTTTTGCGACGCGTTTTATTTCTATTCTAACGTAATTTGATTTAATATGGCATATAAGCTATGTTTATTGTTAAATATGTTGCAATTTTTATGTACATTCTTCAATTTGTTTAATTAAAACAACCTTATGTTTAAATTGGGTGATTTACTGCTGAAAATACGAACCATGCATGTTGCATTTTTATTTAAAAAATTAAACGGTAAATCTGTCTATTTCTTGGTATTTTGCTGTATATAGTGTATCTATAAAAACTAAGTTCAAAATATTACTTAAATGATTCTATTTTGAATTTTATTACCCTTTGTTTGCCTGAAACCACTCACATTTCATGGCGCTCTTCCATAGATAACAAGTTATAAAAAAATAAATGTCTGTAAAAGAAAACTTTTTTCATCTTGTTTAAACTTTAAACACCTTTACTGCATCTGTACACACCAACTGCATGCCTATATTTGGAAATCTGGATGAATTATGGAACTTTCATATACCCCAGGGGTGCACTTAAACTGGACAAAAGCCGAGGGTAGAGGTAGTTTTGAAAAAAATCAGTATATTTTTGTAAAGCATGGAAAGACTACCTAAAAATGTGCATGTAGTTTAGTGAAATGATGTTGATTAAGAAAATAATAGATTAGATTAGATTTGGATAGGTGCCCATTACGGGTGCGCTACCTTAAACAAATATAACCCATCGATTATACATACAATCACCTTTACTACTTTTACTTCTATTTAACTTTGTAAAACCCAACAAGTGTTGGGTTTTATGTCTTAATATATTTACACACCACAATAAATATAATGATGCATGAACTCGAGTTCGATTAAGATTTCTTTTCTTGTATATTTCGTGTGGGTCATTTTTTTATTCTTCTAGTGTCGTTCTAAAAACCTTCAGGTTGTTCCTTTAGTACGTCAAAGAAATAAATTATTAATTATTTTGTGTATGTCGTTCGTGAATACTTTTCAGGTTGTGGTGAGTGTTTCCTTCGTACGTCAAATGCATAAATGATTACATAAACGTTTGATTTATTGCAAGTGTCTGTGGTCTCATCGGGAAATTCCAATACTATGACATATGCTGTCAAAAATTGTTATCTTCATATCAGTGAGGTGTTTGTCATCCAAAATTGACATGTTAAAGTTACTTTTCCCTGAGTTATTCAGCAGAAAACGGAAGGTCAGAATAATGTCCTTGATGATGCACAGTCAGAAATAAAACTGTGCATCCCCAGCTAATCACTTTTTATATTTAAACAAACTTCGGCTGTTATCAAATAGATAAAAATAAATTCAATTATGGGTTCTTCTTCATTCGGCCAGAGTTGTGGGGTATATTCTTTAACAAACAATGGGCGGAGCAAAAAGTTGTGAAAGTAGTTTCCGAAATTCCAATATTTTCAGCTCATGCTTAAATTGTGAGATCTAGAAGACCTGACAAACATAAAACATACCAGCATTATGTTATTTCTATGGAGGTTAAATATAACTCCAAGCCGTTATTTACAACCACAAAATCAACTGTAATAGAATCAAAGCGCAGAAGGAACTCAGTTGTTCACTCTTTAAAAAAAAAAGATGAAGCTTTGTTTTTAATAAATAGTGCAGTCACATTCAACTGTATGCAAATATATTGCAACTGTAAAGAGGGGAATCTTAACAGCAAGAAAAGAACACAATTGTGTTCAATCAGTTTATTCAATAATGTGATAATAGATTGAATAAAACGAAACAAATTATGAAACTATCAATTACTCTTTATTCAATTATTGCAAAAGCTTTAATGAAGGGACGTGAATTTATCAACAAAGAAATTGACCTGAATTGAACACTGTTAATACAAATTACTTTTAAAAAGTGAACAAAATGTCTCTGAAGGAAAACATATAGCAACATATTATTTTGTAACGATAATTAAAATCGCAATTTGAATGACGGTATTGCTATTATTGCAGATTATTTTCAACGTTTAATTATTTTACCACTCATTGTCTGACTGCAAATGAACTATCCCTAATGTTATGGAGTAATGTGATGGAAAAAGTAAAGACTTCACTAAATGTATACTTAGCATGTTGTCAATGATTTCCTTACATTTAAATACCGTACCCCGATTGCTTGTTGAAACCAATCTGTCACATCTCTTCCTACTCTCTGCGTTTTCTTCTACAGGATCTCCATATGACTGACCAGCTTTGGATGAATGTCGTAGTGGTGTAACACTCCCGAGAGGCCGATGTGCCACAATCGGTGAAAGGCTTACTTGAATTCAATAAATATACAGTAAATATTTCTGTCTTTCAGTGAGATGTTCTTTTCCGCTCGTTGTCTTAGTAAGCAGATCTGTTTTATCGTACCTTGCCTTTACCTGAATCCGGATTGTTCTTTCACCATTTGAGTTTCAATCGAGTCCTTTATTCGGCTCCTGATAATCTCAAACGTGATAATGCATGCGTGGAAGTTGAAGCTAACCGTGGTACATCTTGAATTTGTTTTGTTTGTGTCATATTCGTCGGGAATTAACCGATTGTTCATATCTTACTGCAGATGGTGTGCATTATCTAGACCACAGTTTCCCCGCCGCATTTGATTAGCTCACTCTGTATGCCATGGATTACAGGAGCTTTTCGTGTCTTGATTTTTGCAACAGAGTCTCAAACTTTAGCTTCCGATAAGGTCTGGTTCTTGTCCCGAACTTTAACAGTTCAGCCATTAATGACCAAGAACCGCAGTATCCATTTCAATCAATTCATTTGCCGTGTTTGTGCCATCGCTTGAGAATGACGGCATCATTGGTGAGCAGGTTTTCGTCTTTTTTTGTTGAATCTTGCATTCTATGCTACTCCTTTTTTAGCGTTTTATTCTTTTGGAAGATAATGCGCGTGTCATTCCTTCAAGTTGCGTCACCTGCCTCACAGCACTGTCTGTCTAACAAGGCGTCATGGCACTTATTGACTTATTGACCGTATAGTCTAAAACGTCCTTCCCTCGACAGTATAATTGCCTCGACTTCTCATCCTGTGAGCTATTACTCTGCCATGTCTTATTGTTTAAATATAGCATGCCCTTACTTTCTGTTCGCATAAGAATTTAACTGGCATGGATAAAAACAACAAATGTGTTACCTAAAAAAATAAATTAGTTTATTATTATAGAAATATTTTACTGTTTTTATCTTCACTGTGTGTATGAGCAAATTGTATTGGCCTAATTAAACATGCAATTATACATGCACTTTTCAAGTATTGCAAGTTTTGATGGTGTAGCGCCGTTAAATGTCGCATCGCCGTTATATGTCGCAGGCTACGAGATTTGTCGCAACGTTGACGATAAATGTCGCAAGGAACGATAAATGTCGCAAATCCTACTGACGATATATGTCGCAACTTTAACGATAAATGTCGCAAAAATTTTAACTGCCGATATAGGTCGCAACATTAACGATAAATGTCGCACACCTTTGTAAGTCATGTTAAAAACGAAAACTTGAAGTAAAATGACTAAAACTTTAAGGTTAGATCAGATAACCCGACGTGGTTCTTTTAGCCGACTTCCACCAGAATGGTCAGTTTTTGGTTAGTATTGTCCGAAATGGTCAATTGTGGTCAATATTTTCCATAATTGTCAGTTGCGGTCAGTATTGTCCGAAATGGTCAGTTGTGGTCAATATTGACCCAATCAATTCTTATAATTCTTGGCTCGAGTAGCCAGTTGTTGATTTCCCTGTGCTAAATGGACTGCTGTTATCAAGATTGGCCAAATGTTGTAAGATGTGATAAAACTTAAACGGGTTCAATCCCAGACTAATTTTGGCATAACGCGAGTGATTTAGTTTCTTAACTATAGTTTATACGTTTTTTATAATGCAGAACTGTTTGATAGAATTAAGAACATGATATTGAAGCGATAGATGCGGAATGTTATGTCCGTAACATTTGAAACATAACCTTGTTAAAAAAAACTTTTAAATTAAAAAAAAAAGATGTTTCAATCAATATGCCGTCATGTCGCTGATCACGAATTCGTTGGAATTTTTAAGATATCTAAAGCCGTTCAAAAGTTATCAGATTAAAAAATAAATAATACATATGTATCATATAATAATAAAAAAAACAATTTTCTTTTTTTAATAAAACATAAACAGTTTATAGTGTTGTTTAAAAGTTTTAAAAAAAATTGAAACAAAAAAAAAGTTATAATCAATAAATATTTTGCATTAAGCACCCTTTTCATATAACTACGTCAAAAAACGAAATACGCTAGCTCGCTCGCTCGCTCGTTCGCTCCATCGAAATCAAACAATAAAATAGTGAAACCTATACGAATTCGTCTCGCTGAATCCGAATCCGGTGTTAATTTTCCGATATATTGATCCGTTAAAGAATTATTGATTTTAAATGGTAAAATTCGATAAAAAAAAAATGCAGCACAGTTTTAACAGAAGCTAAAAATCCAGCATATACCTTAAATTCCAGTGAAATAAAACAATAAGATAGTCCAGTCTATGTGATTTTGTCACTCTGAACCCGAATCCGGTAATACTTTTGCGACCCCTTCAAGAATTATACTGCACGTGACTATCAGCACCGGGTTCGGTAGACAAGATGCAGGTTATATTAGTCTATGACTGTTTTGTCCCTAATTTCCTACATGTATTTATCCTGATTACCTATTTACTGCGGTTGAAGTTAGTCGAGATGTGTGTAAATAGTTTGAGTTTTATTTAGTAAATAATTGGAGAACGAGTGGCACGGGCACGCGGTTTATTATCACGCTTTGCGGGGGACACGTTTCGTCCATATACGTATTTCTGATATGACGATGGGTTTAAGGGAGGTAATTTATTCAAGTAAACGCTGGATTTTTTTAGAATGCCTTTTTATATCGCTTATCCCTTGATGAAATGCGGATATACTACTAAGTGTATTCTACCAGAAAAAGTTTCGGAGAAAGATATATTGAGGTTTTGATCGTTCGTAGGATGCGAGTTTTCTTATATATTTTCTATTGCAGGGGAGGTAATTATAAAACGTTGAAGGCTTCAAATTAGTCCAAGTTTATATATATTAATGGATCTTTTGCAAGATTAAGAAATGAGTTATTAGTAGTATGTAATCTAAGAGATATTAGAGATATTGGTTCAGATATATGGGGGCCATATAATTAATCAGAAATGTGGAAATGTATATACGATGATACTAATCTCTCCCCATGGTACTAATTGTCGCTCATTTTCATAATAGAGCGTTTCTCTTTTCCCTATATTAATATTAACATCAAATGATTCATCATTAGCTGATCACCGCGTTATCCTCATTATTTATAAATCTTAAAGCATTTTTGTATTTTGTCGATGTGAATTATCATCTAATTTAACACCGTCATACTCGCGTAAAGTGTCGTCCCAGATTAGCATAAGCAATCCGCACAGGGGTCGACACTTTTCGCTTTTATAGTTTTTTTGTTGTTTAAATACATAAATCTAGTCTAGCCGGAAAGTGTCGTCCCCGATCAGCATACGTTAATATGAGATAAGACACTTTAGTCACATGCTTTAAGGCCCGTCTTCTTAGAGCAAGGCTCAATCACTTTCTTTGGTGGTCATGCCACTCGTGAAACTATATTTTTATAACCACTCGTGATATAAAATTCGACATACATATGTACACTGAATGATCGTGACATAAAAACAACAACTTTGTATTGTTTAATTTTAGTCCGTGGACGGTAAATTTGAACTATTTATTTGAGCAGGGTCGTGCCTATGAAACTAAGTGCAATATGTGTATAGCATACGACGTACCTTAAGGAGTTTTAACATCCAGGAATATGATATTAACAATTAAAAGTTTCAAATCACACTCGTGTTCCAAATGACAATAGAACATTTGCATCAGTTTTGCCCATCGTTGGAGATTGGTTTGAAGCTTCCCGCCATACGTCCCGAGCCTAGAACATCTCATTAAGCTAGTTAGATATTCCTTTATTTATTAAACTAATAATTTCAAAACAAAACCTGTATGTGCGTGTATATTTTTTGCAACAACTTCAAAGCAGTGTTTTACGATCATGAGAAATAATATCATATGGAAGGAGTAGTTGTTTTATTGCGCATCTTTATTTG
>NC_068362.1:45428360-45463360 GCF_020536995.1 Dreissena polymorpha
GTTTTGCAGATGTAAAGTTTATTACTGGATCTTTTTGGTCACATGTCTCGTTCTACGAATAATAATATTTATACATGTACAGGTGTGTCCATTTAATTACTAAGGAAATTTATATGATTCAAATCATATATGGCTACAGTTTTAACTCATACATTGTTTATTTTGACGTGTCATAGTTTAATGTTTTCTTTCTGTAAAAATATACGTGAAGTAACGAGACGTATGAACGTAGATTTAAAAAAACACTACAATTAACAAAATTGTAGTACAGTATAAAATAAAATTTTATTTTGGTAAATATTATCGTTTTGTGTTCAACCTAATTGAATAAATAGATCTATCCAATAAGTTTATATTAAATGTTTTTTAATATATGTGGACAATAAGGAGCACATGTCAGTCTCCGAGAGTTAACAAATAAAGGCTGGCTTCTGTTAAAATAAATAACCGAAACATAAATACAATCTGAAATCATAAAGTTGCCATGTCAATCTTTTATACGCTATCTGATTGATTAAATATCGTTCATTATTTCGTTGGTATATTGCAGTTGTTCATTTTCATGACTATAGTTGGTAAGTTTAAGTCAGGATTCCAAAATAAATATTTTGAGGCCTAACGTAATGTTTTTGTCACATAAACATTTATGTAACATTATTTATTGAGTTTATGGAAGGCAAAATATAAAAAAAAAGATTATAAAGATAAAGATAGCCAAATTTGGACGAAATCATTAATTTTATGAACACTCTCCTCCAAGTTTAACTGTTTATAATCAGAGGCTTTGTTTATTTAAACGCTTTTATCAACCGATTTATTGCCAGCTTTCATACAATTTGGAAGTGTTTTTGAGGGCCGTCAATAAAGCATATTGTGATTACCATGTGGGGATACGCATTATCTAAGGTTTGTGTCAAGCAAGTAAAAAAGTACGTGTGTTGTAAATAAAAACCAAAGGCTTCATCCTCAGATTAGTAAAACAAACACTAAATCTACGTGAGCGGGCAACATAATGAATATGCTTGTTATATGTTGTTTTTTTGTAACATAATTACTGGGGTTCTATGGTTACAGATGCTATGATTACATAAAAAATGAAAATTATAACTGGATCCTTCAAAATCCCCACAAGTACATTGATGAAACTTTGATCTAGCGATAATTCAAAAAGCGAGTAAGCTTGGTTGATAGTTCCTTTTGCCTGCGTATTTAAGGTCCATCGAAGTGATTGAGCATGATTCTGTACCAATATGAGTTAAAACTAAGCAGCTAAATCATAAAAAATAATGATAGTTGTGCGTTAGGTTTAACCATGCCACCTTGCCCTTATAAACATTCCGTTGAAATCCGTTAATAATCGTAGCCTATTCTAAATGTAGAAATTAAATATTTTGCTGTATTTATCCATTGTTTGGAGACACCTGTATTATAATCACGCATAGAATAGCCATACGTCGACCTTAACCGTGAACATAATGGAAAAGCGCAAAACCACTTAATTAACCGCTAGCCCGCAGATGCCGCTTGAAACACGGAGACCGAAAGCTTATACGAATGGATTATTGTGTTACTTGTATTGGCATTATCGATACAGCTACGTAAAAGCACAATGACATATATTCATCAGTCGTTCACACTACTGATATTAATGTCAAATTCATATAAAAAAAACTCAACACGAGCAACACTGAATAAAACGATGACGTTTTCCTGGTTTCCATATTGAGCAAGGTCAAATAATGCGGGTAATTAATGAGAGACATGATAAATCTAACGTATATACGTAATGGCGATGGCATGTTTCTGTTGCATCGTGCCATATACAGACAAAATGCAAATCATTAATATTTTACCAATAAACAACACTTAAATACATGTTTGCATAAATGTTTTATCAAATAATGTAAAACTTGGTAAAAAAATACAACCTAAAACAATGCATGTATTTGTTATTTACTGAAAACTGTCTTTTTATTCATTGAAATAAAGTGTTCATACTCTAAAACCAATGCTTAATCTGAGTAACAGATAAAACCAACAAAATATTCTTGGTGCAAAATTTTGAAATATTACTCCTGCACTTTGCACGTTTTAAGGAACTTACTTTGCGGGGTTACGCCCACTTCATTATATAAAAAATATTTTCAGCTTTCGCAGCTATAGTTTCAAAAATCTACACTAAATGTAATGAACCTTTTTTATATGCAAAATATCGCGGTAAAATTGTATCATCCAGTTAATCAAGTTTTAACCATAGGAACTGGATTTATGGTGCTTGCATAAACTTATATATAAAGAAACATTCGTACCTTAGGGCGCTGAGAGTATAAGACTAACCGTTATTATAAAAACTTCATGTACAATTAATGAGTATGCTTAAGAAGACAGGCCTAACGAATTTAGTCAGATTTTTAACAATTCCCAGTTTCTTACAATTTCTCTTTCAGAACTGAAGGGGGGCCTTCTGGCGGACAGGTTGCGAGACTGTAATGTGTTATTGTTCATACGGGACATTAGAAAGGATAGTAATTATTTATTTATTTATTTCGGCGGGAACACTCCTCTTTAAATTGACCTATATATAATATATATAGAATTAGGGACAGAACATACTGATACTTTGTGCCAGACAGTAAGTAATTGTGTCTTTAACACGTGGAATAAAATATTGATTTCATAACGTGGAAGTAAAAGGTGATAATAAGTGAAATTTTAGAATCTTCTGTGTCAAAGATGGACTTTGTAGTGCAGTGAGACGACCGTTGTACGCATCGGACATATTCAGCATATACAAACCTAATTTGATTAAAATTTCCCCGTGCAACAGTAAACCAGTAAATAAACGGCTTAGTGGCTTAATGAACTTACAATATTTATTGGATTATATAATACTACATTGGTATAACAGTGTCATATAAAAATGAGTGGTAACTGTAAATCTGAGCTACCAAAAATTAATTTCAATGGGAAAAAGCCACAAAATAAACCAGCTTACAATAAACAACGCGCTTACTATAGCAAAAGTACAAATACAAGCATGGACGCATGATAAAATATCACCACACAGCAAGAGTCCATACTGAGGGGTTGAGCGAACTGATGGAGAAAGTTAGCATGCCTAATCGAGAAAAAATAAGATTAAATAAAGAAAACTGTTTCCACTATTATGAGCACACTATTATGAGCAAAATAGAAGTTTCAATAGCCCAAACAAAGTTACTAACAAAACAAAAACATTAAATGACAAATTAACTGGTCTGGAATTCGAAAACGAACAGTTGAAACAAACACTTTCTGATCTGGAGAAAAATAACACAAAGGCAATATCTGAGCTACAGATACAATTTGATAACAATTTCGAAACAAGCAGAGAAGCACTGAAGCTAACGGGTTATAATGAACAGTACTCGCGAAAGAACAATATTAAAATAATGAACATAAAGAAAAGTATCCGATGAATCCGCAACAAGCCTCATTGACACCGCTTCAACAATCCTGAAGACAACAGCAGACAATTAAACTGAAGCCAGAGGACATGATTGTCAAAAATCGCATTCCATATATAAATAATTAAATATTGGTTTAAAATCAAAGACAGTGATAATATTATATTAAATGTTATATATCAAGAGGCTCTCAATGATTGTATTAACGGGAAGAGAAATTGGGTAACAAATGTATGTCACGTAATCGTTCATAGTTCAAGGACGACACATAGTTACTAACAATGTTCATTACTCTTAAATTACCGGCGTGTAGCCTATCGAATATAACGAGATTTGCATTAACTACCATTTTCTCGTGTCACGCATGGGACAAGTCGGTCCCTCTCTATTCATGTTAATTTCTCTGCATAATGTAGGATAAAATATTCAACTACTCCATATATCCGTTTCTAGTCCAATTCAATGTCTAACATACTTAATATTTTCGGTTATACAAATACAGTCTGATAGCTACATGATCGTATCTTTCTCGATCCGTACGCCTCCAAGTCTAAACGCTAACTGAACTATTCCCCTCTAACATTTGCCCCATGAAACTCTGTTATGAATCCCATTGGTCAGTGTTCTATGCGTGTTTATTTCTGATTGGCTGAATTACAACCTAGGACTGGAGAAGTCACTATTCAAGTATGCACACGCTAATCAGCATTGTGATACCAATAAATAATGCAAATACAGCCCAAGGCTTGTTTCAACAGGATCGTAACCCCTTTGTTGTTAAACATACACCAGATCCAAATATTAAATCTTTTTGATATACTTGTCAATATTTCGTACATAAAGAAAACCCAAATATTTCACTTATCACTTAATTTCCTATCATAATGTGACATGTAAAACATCTCCGAAATGTTTATGGGTTCGCATACGTGGTCGAAAATTGCAGGGACCTATACAAACAAAATTTGTTTGTATAGGTCCCTGAAAATTGTCAGTATGTTAACAAAAACGCTTTCTTGGCCGAATTTAAATGCATAGTCATAGATTGTTTTAAACAAGATTGGTTACACTCGTAGATTGTTTTAAACAAGATTGGTTACACTCGCTTGAAAGTAATGTTTTAATTTTGTATAAAGAATTTAAAATAACGTTTGAATATGAAAATACCTAGATGTTTTACCTAAAAGTCTCAAATTTAACTTTTGTAGATTAAGAATGTCTAGTCATTAATTAAGAATCCAAACGAGTAGGTTCAGTACTAATCGCATTGCTAAGGAAGAGGAAAGATATTGTATTTGTTGTAGCTCACGTGTTATAAAGGACGAATATCATTTTATGTTGATATGTCCTTGTTATAACGATATCAGGAAAAAATACATTAAACCTTATTATTACAAGTGACCAGCAGTGTATAAACTTTTTAGCCTAATGAGACTGTGTAAAAAAAGAAGAAGCTATTAATGATCTGTTTTGTTAAAGAAGCCGTGTTGATCACAAAGTCCACAATGAATATTGTTCAGAAAACAAATACGACCAACTGATTATCGTTATCCGCGGGTTCTATTGCATGTTTGTTTGTGCAATTGTTTATTTAATGGTATGTATATAAGGCCTAAAAACATTATGTTTGTTTCCACTGACATGGCCTTAAAAATTAGGGTAGGTAGGTAGGCAAATAAAAAAAATAAAATTTTTTTTTTTAGAAGATGTCGTACATGGTGCATCTTCTTCTGATTTTTTTGTGTACAACTGTATGTACAATAAATTTGATGATGTATGTAATGCTATATGGCTTTATTTTAATGCTTTTATGAAATAAAAACTTGCTGTTCATTAATTTTGCATTTGTTGCTTTCCTTATTTCCGAGTTTAATGTTGACTTATGGCAACGGCATTAATAGTCCATTTTATGACCAATAAAAGGCATAACAAAAGTCGCAGTAAGCTTGACCCTCAGTGTCTATAGGGATTCAGTGTTGTTAGACTTTCTGTTCCTTTGGGATCATGGAGTGTATACTATATTATTTATAATTTATAATATATTAAATAGCCCTAAAGACGTGCTAGAGGGACGCGAGTGGTGTTGCATGTAACATTTTCACCATGAACAGACCCAATCAAACTGGGTGTGCTATTATATTTCTTGGATGCAGTTTATGCTTCCAAAGGACCACATTTTCAGATTATATTATGTACTGGTGTCGTGCGGTCAATCTACTAGGGCGCTGTCCCAGAATTTCTTTGAGCCAACCAGGTTTTTGTTTTTCGATGCGCGAAAACTGGTTTTGAAATAATTATATATACATGTACTATCAACTTGTTTATATTTCTTTAAATGACAACAAGGGCACATCACATATCATAATGTAACATACAGTCAAAGTACAAAAATAAGTTATTTTATAGATGTACATTTAATAGGGGTGTTGATTGTTCCAAATTTGAAATCCTGAAAATAAGGCCGGGGGTCTTAGAACCGCAGCCGCAGGAACCCAACAGGAATAAAGGGCAGATCCCCCACCCCATCCAGAGCCCTTAATGATTGTTCTTTTTTATAGTCTTTCTAATTGTATTTTCAGCTGAATACAATTTAAAATATTATAAACCACACCGTCCGTATCACCGCATGCGTATTAGTCATTCTATTTCTTCTATAAAGAACTTCGAAAATAAATTATAATCGACGAAAAATTATGTATTCGAAAACGACAGTCCGAAAAATTGTACGCGTTTTTCACATTAAATAAAATGTGCATATCGTGTGACTGCAGACATTGCAAAACCTAGCAAATATAAAATTTGGTTGGCATATTGCTTTATAATAGCATTTTTTGTGGGTAAAAAACAACTTATTTATCACCTTTTAATTTCAATCGATAATCGGCACAAAGGTGTAACATCGTCGAAATAGAACTTATTATTTAATTATCATCCTTTAATTCAGATCGATAGTCGGGAGAAAGGTGTTAAGTAATCAGCTCAGATATAATTTATTTATTGGTACGCTTCTTTTGATTTGTTAATCTTTAAATACGACGTTTGCCTTCAGCCGCTATATTGTTGGCAGACGACAAGATCAACTGTGTATTCCAAGTGTACAGTGTCTGCGCATGAATGACCCAATATTATGTGTGAGCAAACTCAATGCTGATTGGCCAGCTACCACGTGCGCTTCAATAACTATACAAATAATATGCGGATAACGTAGACAAGTTTATTGAGCGTCGCCGAAAAATACGCGGTCCAATTTTTTTCGAATTTTGGGCTCAAAAAAGATTAGGACCGGCGGCAAAAAATTGGGTAGGGTCGGGCCACCGGAAACACACAATTATTTTTTTACGCCTTATCAGAAATTGCTGATTCTCATGGTAATTTTCTTGCACTTGACATTTCTGTGAATGGATGTCGCTTAACATTGCTTACATTATATTGGCCAAGTACTGACACACCTTTCTTTTTTTACTGATATCTTTGAAGTTATCGATAGATTTGACAATGAGGCTTTTATAATATATGGTGGCTTCAACTTGGTTATAGATCCTGTATCAGATTACTTTAATTATACAAACATTATAACCCTTAAGCTCGAAATATAGTCTAAGAATGAATTAGATGCTACAATCTTGTAGATCCCTTTCGACAACAAAACCAATCAAAAAGGGTTACTTGGCGTAGAACAAATCTAATACAACAGGCTAGGCTGTATCTATATTTATTATGTCAGATTTCTTGCAACACTTTAAATTAACTGAAGTTGTACGAAGTCTCCAATTTGATCACTTAATCATTACTATAAATTTAACTTTCAGCAATTTTTCTCATAAACTTGGTGTTATATTGTGTATGTACAGGAAATCAACAAACGATTGATGTAATTGAATGACAATATGCTCTTCCCTTTTAAAATTATTAAAATATAAAGGAAATTCCAGACAGTGAATTACAGTTTACAATAAGTGATGAACTTTTTTAGAAACTCTGCTTACGGAATTAAGGGTCAAATCTATTTTATGTGGGTCTTATATAAAAAAGGAAGCAAACCTTATAGAAGGCAAATTATTGAAATAAATTAAATGGTTGGAAGAATACTTTTCAGATGAGACTATAGAAGAACTGGAGCATTTAAAATTTGAAATAATAATATTCAGAGCGCACTTTTAAAAGGGAGTATGATAAGATCCAAATTTCAGTGGACTTTGCAAGGTGAAAAGCCATTTAAATATGTCTGCAGTATAGAAAAAAAACAATGCAATAACCAAAACAATATATAATTTGAAAAATGAAGAAGGTAGTGAAATTATGGATCAAACATTATCCTTTGTAATATAGCATCTGTCAGCCTCATTATAAGGAAAAAAGGAATGCAGTTGAGACTTTAATAACTATGTAAAAGGATTATATTGTCCAAAATTATACGAGAATGAGTCCATTTCAATCATAGGTATCATAACTATAAAAGAAGCTCCAACAGTATCAAATTATTAAAGGGGCCTTTTAACAGATTTTGGCATTTTTTAACTTATTCATTAAATGCTTTATATTGATAATTGTAAACATTGGATCGTAAAAGCTCCAGTAAAAAATCAAGAATAAAATTAAAAAAAGGAAAAGAACATTGCCCGGAGCAGGTTTCGAACCAGTGACCCCTGGAGTCCTGCCAGAGTCCTGAAGTAAAAACGCTTAGGCCTACTGAGCTATGCCGCCGAGTACACATACTTGACGTATTTTATACATTATATAAGCAATCTTCGTAGTTTCACAAAATTTAACGACAAAAACAGAACTCTCCAAATTATTCAATCGTTTCGCGTTGCAACGCTTTATAATTTTTAGGTTTTAAAATCGTCAAAAGATGCATATAATGGCTATATTAGACCATGGTAAATGTTCAGTATTACTGTTTCCTCAAAAAATATCATAACTAAAACGAAAATTTGCGAATCTGAAACAACTTTTTTCAATTTTGTCAATTTACCAAAGCATGAAAAGATCCCTTTAAAGCCCAGGCAGTTCTGGCTTCAATGAAGATTTGTTTTAATGTTTTGGAAAAGAATTGGTGCTTTGTTGTCAGATCCTTAAATGAAGCTTTAAATTGTGGAAATTTATCTATTACACAAACTCAAGGTATCATAACCTGCATTTTAAAGTGTGATAAATCTCATTTTTTATACAAAATTGGCGCCAAATTGCTCTTTTAAATAATGTGTATGAAATTTCCTCTGGAGTAATAGCTATCAGACTTAAATTATTCATGGAAAAGTTAATTCATAACTACCAGACTGATTTCATTAAAGGGAGATACATAGGAGAAAATACCAGGTTAATGTACGATATTATGCACTATACTGAAGAAAATGAGATCCCTGGATAACTTTCAATATATTTTGAAAAGGCATTGTCATGGTCCTTTGTACAAAATAATTTCTTTTTAATTTCGGTCCAGACATAAAACGTTGGTTTCAGATTTTATAGAAAGATTCTAAATCAGCTGTTTCTCAGTGCGGTTACTTATCCTGGCAGCCATGTTTTTCAACGGACCGGAATCATTTTCAAACTCAGCCTAGCTATCATTGACACACATGTTTTGACCAAGTTTCATGATGATTGGACTATAAATGTGACTTCTAGAATGTAAACAAGGTTTCACTATAGCCATATAAGCAAAACTGCCCCCCCCCCCCCTGGCGGCCATATTTTTCAACAGACCGGAACCATTTTCAAACGCAGCCTAGCTATCATAAGAACAAATTTTCTCACCAAGTTGCATGAAGATTGGACTAAAAATAATACTTCTAGAGTGTTAACAAAGTTTTACTTTAGCAATATAAGGAAAACTGCCCCGCCCCCTGGCAGCCATGTTTTTCAACGAACTGGAACCATTTACGAACTCAGCCGAGATAGCATTGAGACAAATGTTCTGAAAAAGTTTGATGAAGATTGGACAATAAATGTGACTTCTCGAGTGTTTAAAAGCTTTTTCTTTAATTTGGCTTAGTGACCTAGTTTTTGTTCTCAAGTGACCCAGTTTCGAAATTGACAAAGATATCATTGGGAAAAATCTTTTGACCAAGTTTCATGAAGATCAGACAATACAATAAATGTGGCCTCTAGAGTGTTAACAATGCCAAATGTTGACAACAAACGACGGACGACGGACAAAAGGTGATCCCAAAAGCTCACCATGAGCACGTACGATAGGAGATAAATTTCATTCCCGATGAAAATTGGTAGAATTTCTCATTATATATGAAAACATGTTACCGCAATTATTATCATACGTGACTTGTACGAATGATGACCTCAAACGTCGTTTGTTTTTATACGAAAGAGGCAGACTTGCAATTAAAAGTAAAAATGCATTGTCAGCCAAACATATTTATCTCCTGACATAAAATTGATAAAACACAGAAACGAAAATGGAATTGGCTCTTCAATCTGCAACCTTTTCAACCACGTTGCATGCCTTTATTTAAATCATCAACTCAAAAAGCGATTTCTAAGCATCTTAACCATATTTGGTTAACTTAAACCTCGTTAAAATTGCCATGCTTTGTGCTGGCTAGGATAGTCTACGATCGATTGTGGAGTTGCTTACACCTTAGCTTGCGTATCATATCAAAGTTGCACGAGAAATTTAAATTTAAACAAGAGATGTGTTTGTCAGAAACACAGTGCAGTTTTGTTTTTGATGATATTCCTTTAAAAAATATTACTACCCTTGTAAAATGATCTGTACCTGCTAAATGATGAATATAAATTATCTTCCTTTAAAGCTTGTTACTTTCCTTGGATGTGTTTGTTTACTTTTGACCTTGAAGGATGACCTTGACCTTTAACCACTTAAAATGTGCAGCTCCATGAGATACACATGCATGCCAAATATCAAGTTGCTACCTTCAATATTGCAAAAGTTATGGCCAATGTTAAAGTTTTCGGACGGACTTACAGACAGACGGACGGACGAACTGACGGGCAGTTGAAAAACTATATGCTACCCTTCGGCGGCATACAAAAAACATATTATGGAAATGTGCTTTAGTAAACAAGAGGGCCTGAAATGCCCAAAGTCGCTCACCTGAGATAACAAGATATTATTGGGACAAATCTTCTGCCAAGTTTAATGAAGATTGGAAAATAAATGTGGCCACTAGAGTGTTAACAAGATTTTACTATAGCCATATAAGGAAAAATGTCCTGCCCCTTGGAAGCCATGTTTTTCAAGCAAACATAATTATTTTCGAACTCATCCAAAATATCATTGAGACCAATCTTCTGACCAAATTGCATGAAGATTGGACAATATATGTGGCTTCTAGAGTGTTAACAAGGTTTTACTATAGCCATATAGAGTCATATAAGGAAAAATGCGCCGCCCCTGCTGGCCATGTTTCTGAAGCAACCAAAATCATTTTCGAACTCATCCAAGATATCATTGGGACAAATCTTCTGACCAAGTTTCATGATGATCGGAAAATAAATGTGACCTCTAGAGCGTTAACGAGGTTTTACTATAGCCATATTAGGAAAAATGCCTCGCCCCCGTGGTGGCCATGTTTTTCAACCAACCGGCATCATTTTTGAACTCGTCCAATATATTATTGGGATGATTCTTCTGACCGAGTTTCTTGAAGATCGCACTATAAATGTGGACTCTAGAGTGTTAACAAGATTTTACTATCATGGCCATATATAGCCATATAAGGAAAATGCCCAGCCCCTTGGGAGCAATGTTTTTCAAGCAAAGGTTACCATTTTCAAACTAATCCAAGATATCATTGGGACAAATCTCCTGACCAAGTTTCAATAAGATCGGAAAATAAATGTGGCCTCTAGAGTGTTAACACGGTTTTACTATAGCCATATAAGAAAACATGCCCCGCCCCCTGGCGACCATGTTTTTCAACCAACCGGCATCATTTTCGAACTTGTCCAAGATATTATTGGGATGAATCTTCTGTCCAAGTTTCATGAAGATTGTACTATAGCCATATATAGCCATATAAGGAAAAATGCACGGCCCCTTGGCAGCCATGTTTTTCAAGCAAAGGTTACCATTTTTAAACTCATCCAAAATATTATTGGGACAAATCTTCTGAGCAAGTTTCATGAAGATCGGAATATTAATGTGGCTTCTAGAGTGTTAACATGATTTTACTATAGCCATAAGGAAAAATGCCCCGCCCCCTGGCAGCCATGTTTTTCAACCAACCGGCATCATTTTCAAGCTCGTCCAAGATATTATTGGGATGATTCTTCTGACAAAGTTTCATGAAGATCAAACAATAAATGTAGCCTGTAGAGTAGTAACAAGATTTTACTATAGCCATATATAGCCATATACAGAAAAATGCCCCGCCTCTTTGCAGCCATGTTTTTCAAGTAAACGTAACCATTTTCGAACTCATCCAAGAAATCATTGAGACCAATCTTCTGACCGAATTTCATGAAGATTGGACAATAAATGTGGCCTCTAGAGAGTTAACAAGGCAAATGTTGACGCCGCACAACGCACGACGGACAACGGACAAAAGCTCACTATGAGCAACATTAAGTACAAAGCAGGTTTAACTTTGCTTATCTGCAGGTCACAGTCATGAAACTCACACAATGACTCCGAACACGTGTGTGTGTGAAGTTTTATTGAATACCTGAAATAAGAACAAGTATATGGAAAAGATGCACTTTTACATAAACCAAATAAGTACGTTCCAAAAGGGTGCAATATTCCACTAATTTGCATGTCAGAGATATGGAATTGGACGGGACCCCAAACATGTATGTGAACTAAATACCTGAAGTACAAATAGTGACCTGGAGATTTGGCAACGTTACCTTAAAAGGAGTATTACGTGGACATCAACGCCGAAATTTGGGTGATGTCTTTAGCACTGAATATTCAGTAAATGATGAGCTATAAAAACTTAGCTTAATAAAAATATAAAAAAATGAATAAAGTGTTTAAAATGGTTATGGTATTTTAAAGGTACCTTTTCACAGATTTTGGCATGTATAGAAGTTTGTCATTTAATGCTTTATATTGATAAATGTAAACAATGGATCTAAAAAGCTGCAGTAAAAACAAGAATAAAATTAAAGAATGAAACAAAGTAACCCTCAACTGGGTTCGAACCACTGACCCCTTGAGTAAAAGTATATCGCTTATACCAGTCAGCCACTAAGTGCTGTATTTTATACTTTACATAATCAATCCTCGTAGTATCACAAAATATAACGACAACACCAGAACTCCCCAAATTATTCAAACGTTTCGCGTTGCAACGCTTTATTATTTTCAGGTTTTTAAATCGTCAACAGATGCCTATAGTCGATATTTTAGAGCATGGTAAATGTTCAGTATTACTGTTTCCTCAGAAATATCATAACTACAACGCAATTTTGCGAATCTGTAACATTTTTTTAATTTTGCCAATTTACCAAAACGTGAAAAGGCCCCTTTAAGGGTATGTAGGTAACCCAAAACAACATATGATAAGCCTGTATAATCAATAGTAAATCAGCACTACATTTTCCAGTCTGTTAAGGAATAACATTAAAACATCCATGAACTATATATTTCAAAATTCAAATAAATTCGCACAAATATAGTATAAATGATAGAAATAATGCTAAATGTTACCATAGTGAAAAATGAATTGCTTTCAGGCTGAATACTAGTAAGTTGTTACTGAAGGAAATATGGTCTCGGTCATTTATAAAACCACCTTCAATAACAATGACTGATATTAATAATGTGTTACTACATGCAGATTACATATGTAAAACAACTCTCTATCTTCCGCTATGTATTTGAAGATCTTCAGTTTTTTGCAATTTGTAATATTAGAAACAATGTCATACACACACCGTTATGCATTACCACTATATAACCAGGGTTACAACTTTAGCACACAATGGCTACATGAAATAAGGCACTTCATATCATTATTTTTGCATCTAGTATGCATGAAGTAATATATAAATCATTTCATTAAAATGAGTGAACTGTTACAGTTAACTGTATGAATAACACGTTATTCATTTTTAAAACCATCATAAAACTGATTTACAATATAAATACTGGGATATTGTAGCACTGTGACAAATTCAAAAAAAGCAAAGCACAATCAACAATCTATTTATTAAAAGCATTCACTTCACTGGAATGTCAGCAATCTCAATTCCTGGCATTTACAAAAAGCAAAAACTATAATTCTTAATAAACAAATAATTAAATACATGAACAAATGATTGATAAATAAACAAGGGTCTGAAGAACAAGGATGCCTCCTAAATGGACGAAGAAACCATTGTTGTGTCACGACAAAATGTCAAAAGTCAACACTGCATGTTAAAGTAGCGCCACAGTTGCTGAACATAACAAGTCGTCTTGATATAATGATTATATGTTCCAATTTATTTTTGAAACCCCATAATTCACATAAGAGTATTTTGGGATGAAAACGAACAAATACTTTGTGTTTTTTTCCATATAAAACAAAAACATATAATAATACTGCAATTGTCAAAACTTTGGTCATTTCTTTAAGCTAGCAACATGGTTGTTGCAGGCAATATTTTGTCTTGACAAGATGATTTTTCATGCACAATTGTTTCCAAATCCGATCATCATCAAATCACACAAAACGTCCCCACAAATACAAACCACACACTCAAACACACAGTAAGGGATAACAATATTTGCTCTTCAACCATTTTCATGGGAGAAGCGTTAAAATGTTTATACACTTCTTGGTTATTAAACATGACGCATCATTTGCAAAGTTTACAGCATGGAGTAACAAGTTAAAAACCAGCATAACATTTTTATGCTCTCAAACTCAAATACTGGTTAACTCACATTTTGATCAAGAACAATTTCAGCTCATCTACATACATCAAATGGACAATGGCCCTTCACATTTACAAATTCAACTTATTTTTTACTTAAATATGATTATTGACTAGAATTCATTAATTTCCATAACATGCAGTAGACCTACAACAATCCAAGTAAGTGTAACACCAAGAACATGTTTAATCTTTTTTGTTTAAATTCAATTGTATTGAAATGATTACATTGTATGCAGAGTTTTAAATTTGTTTTCAAACATAAATTTTAGGCAATAAATTGATATTATCAATTGATATATATCATTGATATATATATATAAGTGTATCAAAAAAATATTCTTCATAGACATTTGTCTTGCTTTCACATCCGATGTCTACTGTAGGGTAGGCTCTTCTACAGAGGGTGGGCGGGTAGAACCTTTCCTACACAGGTACCAAACCCTACCCTGTACCCGTCTCCTGTACAGTAGCCTGAAAAAGAAAACAAGATACATTACACGTTTAATGCTGAAAGACTGGGACTTGATAAAAAAAATAAAGGTTATGAAATAGTTTTACCTCTAGAATAGTAACACAAGCAAACAATATGATTATATTATGCAACTATCTTAAGAAACTTAGAGAATTGGCACAACAGGTAATACATGTATGCTGGTGGACTAATAATTAGTTCAATTGTTAGTAATGGTTTAATCTGCCATGTTTGGCAACAGAATTGCAGCAATAAGTTTGCTAGTATTTAGTGAATAAATCCACTTTTATTTAAAACATAGAATTGCTTTGCATTTCTGATTTAACATTTTAACACAATATCGAAATTCATGAATCAGGGGAGGCAACTATGAAAATTTGATGTGAACAGCCAAAATTGCTTTCAAATTTAAGACTCACAACAGTCTACTAGAAAACATGATCACACTTCATTTTCTCACTCAACTTTGTGACCATAGCCGTCTTCCAAAATGTCAAATGAAAGCAACATTAAGTAGATAGCAGAAATCGTAGCATAAACCCATTAGTGGTGTTTTCTATCAAGCAACACAGTACAGAATTTCAACCAATATTTCTCTCAAAATATTTTCCCCAATTTGTTTACTCTAAAAAAAAATGTACATATTTGTATATTATCAGTCTGCAAAAAGTTTTTAGTCTTCATAGCCTATGAAACTTTGAAAATGTCATAGCCAGAGGAGAGTTTTCATAGCCAGAAAAATTAATTTACAGTGACATTATCATGAAAGGACGACAACAGTCGTTAAATATAAATTGCAATTGGGGTGTAAGATTGTAAACAAATCAGTATTCCAGGTTTCAAACTTGTATTCCATCACATCTGACTCTGAGAGTTCTTTACAATATTTTGCAATGTTATTTTATTTTCATTGTTAATAATATGAATGATAAACACTGTTACTGTTATTTCGTTATTTCAAAGCTATTAATAAAGACATCCAACCATTTTACTTCATTTATAAAAACCCTCGCCCTATTATTTCATTTAATATCGGCGTAGAATGCAAGTTCAGTTTACCAAAAGTATAACAACATAAATACGCGAACCAGACTTAACACTCTCTATAACATCTAAGGGAGATCACCAATAATAGAAAACTAAGGGAAGTAACCAAGCGTTGTCACTGTAAGAATTTATACCTGAAATGCATAAATTGATTATTAATTTGTTTATTTGCTCAGATTTTTTTTCATCGCAATTCAGGCAATCTATATTCAACTTTTCTATCGCCAGAGCCAAGATTTCATCTCATTGGCGATCAGGTGATGGGTTAATTTTGCAGACTGATATAATACATTTTTCAGAATAAATTACCTGTCATGATGACTTCGTCCCCATCTTGTAGAAACTTGCGTGTGAGTCCGTTACCCAGCTCAATAGCCTTGGTTCCCTTCCAGCACAGCTCCAGCATGCTGCCATACGAGTCCTCAGTCTGCACACACACACAAACAGTGTTTATTTTTCACTATTACTATCGTAAGTGTAGCTCTAAGTTGTCTGCTATTACATCAATTGTATAAAAGATATTTTTTACAGTTTTGGTTTGCTAAACTTTTATTTTATTTCGTTAAACATAGAGCTTGTTTGCCATTTGGAAATGTCTATTTCAGATATAAATGCAAAACTGTAGGAAAATAGTGTTACAATGAACATATTAGATTCCATACAGAATTTGAGTTAAACCAAGTTAGGAATTACAATCAATTCAGTCTCAAGGAATCCGATTTTTTTAAACATGAGTGGAACAAAATAAGTATATCTATGGAAAACAATTCAAGCGTTTTATAAGCTGTAATGCTAGAAACATTCATGAATATGATGTCAACTTTCAAACTGAGCTGACAGAACAGTTACCTCCCCTGAGATGGTTCCTGAGCCCATGAGATCTCCAGGGTTGATGTTGCAGCCAGTGACTGTATGGTGGGCCAGCTGCTGCTTCATCGTCCAGTACATGTGCTTGTAGTTGCTGCGACAGATGGTGGCAGGGGCTGACAACCCATCACCTGAGGACAGGGTTGATGTGTAATTGTGTGATTACCTCCCTTGTGTAATTGATTTAAAGTTACAGGAAGAATTTGAAGATATCGTTACTTCTAATGAAAAACCGATAACATTTGTTAAATGTGGCAGAAAAAAAAGGAATTTATTTTTTCCCTAAAAATATTATAATATTCCATGAATGACCAACACTTTTTTTTAAAGAAAGACAACACATGGCTGTCTGATTAATGCAGTTGTTTGCATTGGTCCCCTAAGCATCTTAGCCTCAGCTAAGTCTTAGGCACTTGGGTCCAAATGCAGCGTCACATGCAAAAGGACCTAATAAATACATGCACAGAGAGACACTGCAATAAGTATTTTCAAAGCTTTTTAAATGTAATATTACTTACATTTAACCGAAATTAATTATCAAAATAACAAGAGATGTGTTTGTCAGAAACACAATGCCCCCTAATGCGCCGCTTTTTTTTTACCTTTGACCTTGAAGGATGACCTTGACCTTGACCTTTCACCACTCAAAATGTGCAGCTCCATGAGATACACATGCATGCCAAATATCAAGTTGCTATGTTGAATATTTAAAAAGTTATTGCAAAACTTTAATGTAAGGTTAAAGTTTTTTGTTGTTGTTTTTTTACCTTTGAACTTGAAGGATGACCTTGACCTTTCACCGCTCAAAATGTGCAGCTCCATGAAAAACACATGCATGCCAAATATCAAGTTGCTATGTTCAATATTTCAAAAGTTATTCTAAAACTTTAACATAAGGTTTAAGTTTTGATGACAGAATGACGGAATGAAAGACAGACAGGCCAAAAACAATATACCACCGATCTTTCGATCCGGGGGCATAAAAATATTTTGTGTTGAAACAGTTATTTTAAAATAAGAATTTTGACATCTTAAATACCAGAATTAATTCTGATCTTCTAAAAAACATAAGAGAACATTCTGAAGACTCCGTACATTTAATAGCCACTTCCAGGGCAATATCAAAGTTGTAGTTATCCTCGTGGGTAAGGTAGGGCATAGGTTTGGGATCTTGTGTAGCGTTTGCAATAATGAATGGTTTAAGTGCATCCATGGTAACGACCCAGGGTGACACTGTGGTACCCAGGTTTTTGCCAAGGAAGGGTCCAAGGGGCACATATTCCCACTTCTGTATGTCCCGAGCTGAAGGAGAAACATTCAGAAAATATAAAATAATAATAACACTTATTTTTGTATATTCCTGTATATATGATTGACCCAGAGTTTGTCCGTAGAAATTCTGAGTGAGCTTTACGCAAAATTCTGCATTACTGTTTCAAATATAACAAGAGATGTGTTTATTGCTCCGTTTCGAAATAAAATTTCAATATATCATTTGGCAGGTTTAGACATCATCTCCCTTTAAGCTTATTACTTCCCTTGGATTGTATTTTTTTACTTTTGACCTTGAAGGATGACCTTGACCTTTTACCACTCAAAATGTGCAGATTCATGAGATACACATGCATGCCAAATATCAAGTTGTTATCTTCAATATTGCAAAAGTTATCAGAAAAATTTAACCAAGGTTTAAGTTTTGGGACAGAATGACAGAATGATAGACAGACAGACAAACCAGACCAGACCAGACCAGACCAGACCAGACCAGACCAGACCAGACCAGACCAGACAGACAGACAGACAGACAGACAGACAGACAACAGACAGACAGGCCAGGATTTACCTTTATTGTATGAAAACCTTGATAACTTAAGACAATCGATTTTCATTATTCAGGAGCCACCCAAACAATGGCAATTTTTTTGCTGTTGTTTTTCCAGAAATTCAACCTTTTGAAAAATGAGAGGAATTATATTTTTAAATTCAAAAGCTACATATTGATTCACATACCGGTTATTTTGCAATGGCTTGTAATCTGAAGTAAAGGATAAGTATTTAATAATATTTAGCTACAATGATAAACTGGTAGATGAAAAGCAGCATTTTACCTGACCAGTCGTTCATTAGGACCATTCCAAATATGTAATCCTCTGCCTTCTCAATGGGTATGGGCTCCCCCAGTCTGGTAGCAGGGCCCGTAAAGAACGCTGTCTCGAGCTCAAAGTCAAACAACTTGCATGTGCTGAACACTGGTGGCTTGCCTAGAATACAGGAAGTAATATGCATTAAGTGCCGTCCCATATTACCCCTAGCAATCCGCAAAGGCTTATATGGGACAACACTTAACACCTTAAGTGGATTTTCCTTTAGAAGAGACTTCCAATAAACAAAAAATCAATAAAAGTGGAAAGTGTCATCCCTGATAAGCATGTGCAGAATGCACAGGCTAATCTGGGACAACACTTTTGGCACATGCATTAAACCTTCTACTTCTTCTTCTACTTCGTACTTCCTACAGTCAATTGCTGACTATTACAGGAAGGCCTATTATAGGCAGATATGGACACTGTCGAGTCCGTTTCCTGCAAAAGACCAATACTTGGTGCCTATGGAGGAGATAATGAGAATGCTCCCCGAGTAAGGAGCAATCTACAACTCCCGATCGCTAGGCCAACACCTTATCCACTACACCACCGCGACTTTATTATGCATGATATAGATAAGACTTACTTTCATCCGGACAGATCTGTCCATTAGGTCTCCTGATGGGTGTACCAGACACAACCACTGAGGAGGACCTGCCATGGTAACCCACTGGGATGTGAGTCCTGAAGTGAGACAGAACCATAGGTAAAATTTGCAGCTATGCATTCAATATATCACCTGACGTGAGACAGAACCATGGGTAAAGTATGCAGCTATGCATTCAATATATCACCTGAAGTAAGACAGAACCATGGGTAAAATATGCATCTATGCATTCAATATATCACCTGAAGTGAGACAGAACCATGGGTAAAGTATGCATCTATGCATTCAATATATCACCTGAAGTGAGACAGAACCATGGGTAAAGTATGCATCTATGCATTCAATATATCACCTGAAGTGAGACAGAACCATGAGTAAAGTATGCAGCTATGCATTCAATATATCAACTGAAGTGAGACAGAACCATGAGTAAAGTATGCAGCTATGCATTCAATATATCACCTGAAGTAAGACAGAACCATGTGTAAAATATGCATCTATGCATTCAATATATCACCTGAAGTAAGACAGAACCATGTGTAAAATATGCAGCTATGCATTCAATATATCTACTGAAGTAAGACAGAACCATGTGTAAAATATGCAGCTATGCATTCAATATATCACCTGAAGTAAGACAGAACCATAGGTAAAATATGCAGCTATGCATTCAATATATCACCTGAAGTAAGACAGAACCATGTGTAAAATATGCAGCTATGCATTCAATATATCACCTGAAGTAAGACAGAACCATGTGTAAAATATGCAGCTATGCATTCAATATATCACCTGAAGTAAGACAGAACCATCTGTAAAATATGCATCTATGCATTCAATATATCACCTGAAGTAAGACAGAACCATGTGTAAAATATGCAGCTATGCATTCAATATATCTACTGAAGTAAGACAGAACCATGTGTAAAATATGCAGCTATGCATTCAATATATCACCTGAAGTAAGACAGAACCATAGGTAAAATATGCAGCTATGCATTCAATATATCACCTGAAGTAAGACAGAACCATGTGTAAAATATGCAGCTATGCATTCAATATATCACCTGAAGTAAGACAGAACCATGAGTAAAATATGCAGCTATGCATTCAATATATCACCTGAAGTAAGACAGAACCATGTGTAAATTATGCAGCTATGCATTCAATATATCACATGAAGTAAGACAGAACCATGTGTAAAATATGCATCTATGCATTCAATATATCACCTGAAGTAAGACAGAACCATGTGTAAAATATGCAGCTATGCATTCAATATATCACCTGAAGTAAGACAGAACCATGTGTAAAATATGCATCTATGCATTCAATATATCACCTGAAGTAAGACAGAACCATGTGTAAAATATGCATCTATGCATTCAATATATCACCTGAAGTAAGACAGAACCATGTGTAAAATATGCATCTATGCATTCAATATATCACCTGAAGTGAGACAGAACCATGTGTAAAATATGCATCTATGCATTCAATATATCAATCAGTTTCTTTGAATTAGGCTTCAATAGACAATAATGACATAGCCTGAGCCATTCAACTGCAAAACCTGTATTGACCCTTGTGACAATTATGGTAATGTAAGGAAAATCAAACCTCAGTGTCATGATTTTGATAATGGTTCCTATTCCTATGGTTGTTTTAGTACAATAACACTACCAAGCGTTAAATATCAAAGCAACCTTCTGACTGGAAAGATACATACAACAACTAAACATGTAAATACACCAATTATATTTATTTCACTTAAGTAGGTTTTGTCATGCAACTGCTAATTTTTAATTAGCCGCACTATGTGAAAAGCAGGTTTAATGCATGTGTTTAAAGTGTTGTCCCAGATTAGCCTTAGTAAAGAACACTTTCCGGCTAAACTTAATTTTTACTAAGAAGAGATTTTCTTAAAACGAAAAATATCATAAAAGTGGAAAGTGTCATCCCTGATTAGATCTGAGACGACACTTTACGCACATGCATTAAACCCCGTTTTCAAAGAGCTCAATATACATTGAGAACTAGCTGTCAATAACAAACAAGAAAATTTGTTGAATTGATATCCCCCCCAATATGCTTCTGGACACTAAAAAAAAGCATTTTTTAAAGATACAAAGGGCCATAACTCCGTTATTAACAGATGGTGTACAATGCCATATAGCGTGCATCATCCTCTTATTGATATACATACCCATGTCAAGTTTCAATGAAATCCGCCAATGCACTTCCAAGGTATGGCTCCGGACACACACAAAAAGCCTTTTTTTCAAGATACAAAGGGCCATAACTATGTTATTAACAGATGGTGTACAATGCCTTTTGGCGTGCATCATTCTCTTATCCATATATATACTCATACCAAGTTTTAATTAAATCCACCAAAGCACTTCCAAGATGTGGCTCCGGACGAACGGACGGATGGATGGAAAGACGGACGGAAAGACGGACGGACAAAACCAAAACAATATCCCTCCGCCTTTGGCGGGGGATAACAACAAAAACATACATGAGGATCATTACGATTATCATACTCTATATGACTACTTTGTCATTAAGATTCTATGGGTACCAATTGGGCATGAGGGCATTGTCTTTGCCTCGGAACATGACTCCCACATTGTAGGCGTGGTTCTTAGAGGAGTAGAAGTCTGTGTAGTCTCCAATCTTTGCTGGCATGTGCATTGTGGCTGAAGATTGGGGAACAAGGGCCCTTAAAGTACAAAGTAAATCATGGAATATAAATAAGAATATGAGAATGTAATGTTATTGTTATATCATAACATCAATGAAAAAAATTGCTGAATGTCATACTTTCAAAACAAGCAAATTGAATATTGTTTGTATTTATACAATATGAAAATATACCAGGTATTTGCCCAAACTGCAGTCAGTGGTGTTTTAATTACAACATCTTTCAATTTATAAAGCAGGAATAGAAATAAGAGATTTCCTGTGAACCTAGAGAGTGTAGATGTAAGCCAGGGCGAAACAATTTAAAAGGATGGTGGTCAGGTATGATAGCTCTTTTTTAAACAATTGGCCTCAATTTACCTTCCGGTGGATAACGACAAAACCTTAGGAAGATATTGGCTACAACCGATAGAAGCTATTGTAATAGGGTTATTAAGACCAGTGAAATGAAACAGCAAGTAATGAGATGAATTTTGTTTAATATAGATTGCAGAATTGCAAATTTTATGGAATGAAATGTGAATATTGTATTTCTTATGGGATTCTTGAGTTCCGTTCTATTTGTTTCTTAAAGAATGTCGACAGTATTAATACACTTAAGCAATGGAAATAATGCTTGAAATTGTAATAATGTACTGTTATCTGATTGATTTACTACAAATTACACTTGATATGTACTGGTACTTAGTTCTGGGCACCTCATTGACTGGGCAACAAAGTACCAAAGATGGTTGCCCATCCAGTCAATCAACCTAGAAAAATAAGTCTATATTCTCTAATCAATTAAATTTTCGAATTTATGTTTAACTTCTATAAAGCAACAAATTATCTAACGGGTAGTAATGTTCATAATAAAATGTTCATACTTTTCTCTGAGGGCATGGTTATCTCGTAGGCCTTGTTCATCTACTGACAGAATTCTCTGCAATGTTTCCCGCGTCTCCTGCCATGCAGGGCGTCCAAGTGCCATAAATGAATTCAAACTTGTCTGAAAATAGTACATTAAAAGAGAGTCTGAAATCTGTCATGACAAAAAATGTTCAAACATTCTATTCTACTACTCAGCAATCTATATTATAAAGTACATGATGTTGCTTTAATTCTTTAATTTAAATAACTATGCACTGGTAAGCTTAGACATATATTAATCTTAAACTTTTAAGCTGCAGCATGGAAAATGGAAATGCACTTGCATAGTGACCTCCTAGTCTGTGCTCTTAAACACTTTCAGTTTAATGGTAATGTGATTTATTATAATTCTACTGGTGGCTGAGTGCGCCATCCAAGACTAACCACTGTAGACCTTACAGGCTGATTCCGAACAATGATATAAATTCTGTCATTATAGTATTATACACAAGTGGGGTTACCTCATCGAAGACGTGCTGCTGAGTCCTCATGACAGGTCCTTCAAAGAACACTTTGACAACACCCAAATCCAGAATCTGGTCACCAATAGCAACGCCGATTCTAGGCTTGGGCTGAAAACAATATATGAAATGTGAATGAGCCGGTAACCATTAAGAATAGTTTAAATATAATACAGGGAGACTAACTTAAGCATTACTGAGAAACAAAACCCTGACAAGTGTTATACAATATATCATGATAAGAATGGATATTTACTTTCCATCACTGCCTAGTCTTTCATTGAAATCAAGTGTTAGCTTTTTTAATGCGTGAAATCAAGACCTAAGTTACTTTATACCATGTGTCTTGTTCTGATTAAAATGGGCATAAAACATGTGCGTAAAGTGCCATCCAAGATTAGCCTGTGCAGTCCACACAGGCTAATCAGGGACGACACTTTCCGCTTAAACTTGATTTTCGGTAAGAATGGACTTCCTTCAAACTAAAAATACCATAAAAGTGTTAAGTGTTTTCCCTGATTAGCCTGTGTGGACTGCACAGGCTAATCTGGGATGGCACTTTACGCAAAAGCATTAAGCCCAGTTTTCTCAGTACACAACACAAATAATCAGAATAAGACTTTACTGTTTTTCGCTAAATTATTTTTCTTGTAAATTCTCAGACATACAGGTTTCCTTCTACAATTAATTACTCTAAAATTGTGTATAGTTTATTTTGCAATGCTATTTGACCAGAATTATGCCCTCAGTGTTTTTTTCTTTCAAACTTGGGGCCAATTTACAGCCCCATTTCCAATGCAAAAAGTATATATTTTTTCCCAAATAAGGCCTCAAAATTCCCAATCAAAGTTTTCTACCCCTCAAGATTAGTTTTTAGATCTCAACAATTAATTCATCTCCCATCAAGCTCTATAAGTTGAACCTTAGAAAATATATACATGTAATATTGAAAACAAGTCTCTTCTCAACGTTAAAGTATTTGATAGCAAAAGAACAACACTAGTTTCCCAATTTTAGTCAAAACACTGCGATATACCCCAATCCAAAGGGACACAGTCCCAAGCCTAAAATGGTAAGAAAACACACTGGCCCCACTTATCTGGTGACACTTCGATCATGTGTTTTTACAATCAGATTAAGAAATAACAAGGGACAAAATTGTCACAAAACCAGGTTTTCATTGTGAAAAAAAAATCTGATAAAGGGAGAAAACTCAAACTGAACTTTTGAAATGACCAAAAAAAATTAACCCCCTTTGTAAGTTTTTTTTTTTTTTTTAAATCTATTTTTAGTCGTGGCGACCTTGACATTGGAGATATTGACGTGATTCTTTCGTGGGACACACCGTCCCATGATGGTGAACAAATGTGCCAAATGATTTTAAAATCTCACAATGAATGACATAGTTATGGCCAGGACAAGCTCATTTATGGCCATTTTTGACCTTTGAACTCAAAGTGTGACCTTGACCTTGGAGATATCGACGTAATTATTTTGCGCGACACACCGTCCAATGATGGTGAACAAATGTGCCAAATGATTTTAAAATCTGACGATGAACGACAAAGTTATGGCTCGGACAAGCTCATTTATGGCCATTTTTGACCTTTGAACTCAAAGTGTGACCTTGACCTTGGAGATATCGACGTAATTATTTCGCGCGACACACCGTCCAATGATGGTGAACAAATGTGCCAAATGATTTTAAAATCTGACAATGAACGACATAGTTATGGCCCGGACAAGCTTATTCCGCCAGCCCGCCAGCCAGCCAGCCCGCCAGCCAGCCCGCCCGCATTTGCCAATCTAATAACCAGTTTTTTCCTTCGGAAAACCTGGTTAAAAACCTGGGGCAATGTACCATTACATTTGTGTAATGGGGAAATAACTATGTATACCTGTAATTGGCAATGGTTTCACACACAGTTTGACGTGAAACATATATATAAAAGTTTTTTATACCTTACTACAGCGTGCAATAATACAAGCTTTGCTTTCATTCTTTGAAACAAATGATGCTATACATTCCATTTTCGTAACTGATCATCATTGCAATATTTTGAATTTCTCTTAAAGTTACAAACACTTTCATTGAGGCTCTTAATTTTTGGAAACCCCTTTTTTATATTTTTTTATCTTAATTTTCATACAAGAATTTTTTTTTAAATATTTTGAAGTGTTCAAAAACTTAAGACTAATTACGGTATTGCAAGAATACAGCATCTATTTATGATACATAATTCCTAGTTATTAAATTCTTATGTTATGTTTATTAATAATTCCATTAATTGATTTTCATATATGTAATAAATACTGATGCATTGAAATAACAAAATGCATTTAAGCAAAATATATAATAAATTAGTGACTGGCATTGCATCAGGCCATTAGGTTACAGTACACTAAATAACAATTTCATAAAGGACAGTACACTAAATAACCATTTCATGAAGGGCTGTACTCTCTAAAAAAAAAACCATAGTTGACAGGAAGGCATGTTTTACACTTATCTATTATCCGGGTGTTATCTTTCGGAGATAATGATAGGGCATGAATAGGTGTTCACTACTGAAAAAAATGATCCCTGAAATATGATAAACTTGAAGACTATAGTAAACCATCGCACTGAAAAAGGTTACATTCCACTAAGAAACGGTCTGAAAAAAAGGTGCAAAAACAGTCGATTTTGATTTGTGTCAAGTTCTTTCTTGCATTGAACATGACATATCTTTTTTTATTGCATAAATCGATTCTGCTTAGAATGGCCTTTAAGAAAAGGTATGGTTATGGGGGTCTCTATGTGCAAAATGTTGCATTTATTTTGGCCTAAAGTTGTCGCTTTCACATTGAATTATATAGGGAAACTATTTAGTTTATTCTGACCTAAAGGCAAACCAGGTCCAGTCACAAAGGAGCTGTATTTACAGAAATTCACGTCTTTGGGGGCGGGATTTTACGCGTTTGGGCAAGTTTCACGGAATAACTGCGTTTGTTTCATGAATTTTAGGAGCATAGAGTTTGTTTTTTTTTTAATGCGTTTTTAGAGGAAAATAAGGACAAAAAACGTACAAAATCTCGTCTTATGCATCTCAGATCCCAACAATTTGTGCTGAAATAACTCATAAACATGTTTTGATAATTGTTTACTTCTTTTTCTACATAGCTTGTAACAATATTCCAGTATTATGACCAATTTTTATTGTCAAGGGTTATCTTTTTTACTCCTAAATGCCCTTTATTAATCAAAGCTCCAACTGCTAAAGCCAGATGGCTTACCAGGCGTTATAATAAAATGCATTTTAAAGCATTTCTACGTGAATGATCGGTCTGAAATTTGGCATGCACATAGAAAATAGGTTCATAAGTATCGAGAAATAGTTATTTTTCGCGATGTTAACAGTAAACGTTGTCTTATAGGTTACAGTACACTAAATAACCGTTTGATGAAGCTCTTTCTTGCATTGAACATGACATATCTTTTTTATTGCATAAATCGATTCCGCTTAGAATGGCCTTTAAGAAAAGGTATGGTTATGGGGGTCTCTCTGTGCAAAATGTTGCATTTATTTTGGCCTAAAGATGTTGCTTTCACATTGAATTATATGGGGTAACTATTTAGTGTATTCCGACCATTAGGCCAAAAAAAAAAATAGTCTTGGTTCAGGGAACCCGACCGACCCTATTTTTTGCCCCCGACCCTAACGATTTTTTTGGTCCATGGAAAAAAATCTGATGAAGAAAATGCTAAAATCTCGTAAAATTTCATTGAAAACAGCCACCAATTAAACCTGGATTGGTTTTCTATATTTTTCTCTTTGTTTCAATGAAAGTGTTCGCAATTTGAACAGTGAACAATAACCGGTCTGCACGTGTATACGAGACATCGCTTGACCTTATTGTTATTGAAGTGCGCATGCTAGCTGGCCAATCAACATTGAGCTCGCTTACACATGAAATGACGTTGTTAAATGAAATGTAAAAATGGGTGGAGCTATGGAGTAATATTCGGTCATTCATGCGCAGACACTGTGCACTTTGAATACACAGTTAATATTGTCGTCTGCAAACAAAATAGCGGCCGGTCGCAAATGTCGTATTATTATAGATTAAAAATGCAAAGAAGCGTGACAATATTTTAATTATTTCCAAGCTGTCTATTGATCTGAATTTAAAAGTGATAATTAAATAATTAGTTCTATGTCGATGATGTTACAACTTTCTGCCAATTTCCGATCGAAATGAAAAGATGATAATTAATTAATTTGTTTGTTTTACTCGCACACTATGCTAACTGACAGCAGCGTATTTTAATCAAATAAAAATGTGAAAAACACGCGCGGTTTAATTTTAATTAACATTTCAAATTTTTAACACATAGGAAGAGTCCTTCATCTACACTACTATAAAAATGGAAGTAACCACTTTGTCTCTAAAGTCGCTAACATGGCGTCTTTAACCTTAAAGCGTTGTTGGACGAAAAAGAGTCATAACAAAAAAAAATTATTAAAACACAAAACACTAGAACATTCAAAGAGTCATGGAAACTTGACAACAATTGGCTTCGCTTTGATAATGAATCAAAATCAATGTACTGTGACGCCCTTAGCCTGTACAAACCAATAGCAACATTCAAATTTATGTACACTGCTCACTTCCTGTGCGATGCGCTCAAACCCATTGCCATTTTATCAAAAAATGTACCAGAAGAAAGACTTGTGCTATTCTGAGGTTACCCTCCTTTTGACAGCCACTATTCAGACTCTTGAGCACCTGTCGGAGACTAGGTCAGGTCTCATGATGAAAAAAATTCTGAAGGTCACACCCCAAACACCAGAGACTCATAAAGATGGCTTGTTCACTTTTGAATATGAAGGTCACACTATCACAGACAGACAAAGAAAAAATGGTTGGCTAAAAGAAATTTTGGGCCAGCGCTAGCCCTGAAGAAGTGCATAAAGAGCTAGGAATATTGAATAATATACAACGACTAAATACCACATGTGCAATATTAATCATTTGGTCAGTGTTTAAACAATCATGGGTGCATTAACTGACCCTTTTTCACCCTGAAATCAGTCGACTGGTAAAAAAAAAAAAAAAAAAAAAAAAAAAAAAGAAAAAACCTACCTACCCTCCTACATTTTTCTGGCCATGTTCCCTGAACCAAGACTATTTTTTTTTTTGGCCTTATGACAAATGTTTAAAAAAAAATGTGGAGCGTAACCTAAATGTGTGTCTAAGGCTTTAAGTTCATTGGTCAGAACAGAAATATGACCTTGACAATATTTGATACAACTTTTGTAGATAATTTTTAAAGTAAAAATGCTGAAACTATAAAAAAAAAATACATATGCTATACAATCAATCAATGGGTATCAGTGAAGATTTATGTGTATTGCATTTGCAAACATCAAAAATTATTAATGACATACATTTTCGCGAGGCCGCAAAATCTCTTCACAAACAGCATTACATGATCTAAATAAAGTGATGACAGCTTTACTCACATTGTCTGCAGTGGAAAACACTCCATATGGAAGGTTTTGGATTGGAAAATGACTCTCTGGGCTTACGGGAATGAACGACATTTGCGATGTGTGTTTCACGAGCGTCTTGTTTGTCTACACTAATCGCCCTTTATTACGGTTACACTCCACTTCTACTTGTAATAGTGCACAGCGTCGTCTGAGCACCTGATGCTCGTATACAAAACCACGCATTTTTGATACGTCAACCTATAGTTAAATGTGTATTCTTGAACATAACAACGAAAACTGCATTTAAATCGGCATTGTTTTGACAAAATACTCAAAGACTTTGCTCCCTGTAGTTACCTGGTTCATGTACAATTGTCTCATAGTATCTGCCCTTCTGATTGGTTGCTAAGATTTGTTATTATGCACGTGCGCTTGTTCTAAAATATGTTACTTTATGGATAAAAAAAAGAAACTCTTGCTCATGATGTTCTTACAATGTTTACATTTTATTTAAAAATAAACGGCATATAAAACATTTGATAAAGCTACTATTAATCAATAAACAAACTAACATAATTGTGTGTTACGTAATTAAAAAGCATACACATCAATAAACATGAGCTACTCTCCAACGAACACATGGATAACTATCAAATAATAACAACTTCTTAAAATTGAAAAAAAACATTAACGTTCCAGCACTTCTTGAATGTTCAACGTTAAAGGCAAGATACTATGATGAGGACCTACCGGTATATGAGAGTAAAGGATACTTTAATGTGTGAGTGCTAAGGGCGTAAACTAGAAAGTGACTTAAATTTGTCACAAGACGGTTATACGACGTATTCGCGTAACAGAAGTAAATGGATTTCGTGACACTGACGACAAAGACATACATTTCCTATCCGCTCCTCCAACGTTCTTTTGACACAAGATTTGCTTTTTTGCAGTTCACAACAGTTTTATCATCTTGAACATTAGTAACGCCGCTTTTGGACTATCGATGCCCTTTTCATCTCGCTTTCAATCTGCACTTAACAATGCCATGGGAAGAATAGTTGTATTAATTATTGTTACAACACATTTGAAATAAATCGCGATCATTACACTTTATAGACATAATTACTATCAAGCTAGATCTTTAAATTTGTATGAGTGAAACTGACATTGTTGAAGTTGATTAACCGGAATCTAGAAGGCCCATGTTTTCTCCGCTTAATTGTTGAAACTTTACCCTAATGCTTATTCATGTGCCATATTTCAATTCGATGTTGTTGTTTTTTGGTTGTTTCTTTGACGCATCGTTTAAAGTTAGAAAAGAAAAACATTGTTTTTATCTGATTGTTTCCTGTATTTTCGTTTTAGTATTAATTCATAACCATGATATACCATACTTTTTATCTTAACAAATGTAGTATTTATGTATTTTGTTCTACACCGTCATTACATGTTCATCTATGTTTTCTTTTTGGCTATGTACCAATGTATTTGCCAATAAAATTGACTTGACTTGGTTCGACTTGTGTTAAGCCATTGCGTCCATTGACATTCGGCGGAATAGGATGAGTTTTATAACGAACTAGAATTTATTTCGAGATTAAGGCCGATTGTCATGTAAGCGGTTTGCGTTTACCGTCTGCGGGTCTCGTCTACGATTCCCTTAACACAGGCGTCGTTACAAGCATACGTCGTTACAACATATGACACTTATAGCTAGCACGTTTTAAATATTAGCATGTTTAACCACGATTTTTTTTATATAAAGCAATATTCATTGCCAAAAATTAAGAAACATTACTGTTGCGTTCGTTTTTTGAAAACATTTTTAATTATTTTATAAAACTCCTGGCCCATGCCAGTGAGCATCATGAAATTAGATGTGATTGTTTTTGACGTAGGTGAATGCATGAATGAACGAATGAATAATGGAATGAATGAAAGAATGAATGTATGAATGAATGAATTGGGCTAGATAGTTTTCGTTTTATGAATCCCTGCATAATCTTCAAGCTAATAAAATAATGTGTGTTTTATATAATGTATCGTAGTGCTTGAAAACAAAATAAAAGCGTCAAAATATGACAGCATTACATCAGCGCACTAAACAGAGCTAAGCATGACTATGCATCAGATAATATGTCAGGCGCTTAATATTTATATGTTCGTACTTTGAAGCGTGTGTTTCTGATTGGTATCATACTTTCAGGTAGATGTCAAGGATCATTTCAAGGGAGACAACAACAGTCTTTCAGATGTTCAGCCTTTCAAAGCTGTTTCCCTTGTTGATGCACAAAATTTAGGGTCTATCGGGATCAGAAAAAGTGTACTTTCGAGTCACATTTAGCGGAAATCCCCCAATAGCGGAACACAATAATGGTTTGTGATAATATTCATTTGACCGCTTTCTTATTTTAAAATGATCGCGTAACTGTGTCAATCTATTATCAAAGCTTTAAAAATAATAAACGGGGCTTACAATAATTTGTCAGAAATGTTCTGTTTCTGTAAAAGATTGAATGACATAATCAAATAAGCCATGTTTTTTTCTTCGCATCACACATATCAGTAGCGTTCTAGACGACCATGTTATACAAAAGCAACGTTTAATCAAATATTAGCTGTAATTTAATCAATACAGATACAATTTACCAAATGTGTTTATCAGCAATCTGTATGTATTGCAAGAAATCAATTTGAAAGCAGGACCCATGTTCACCAACCCATTCTTAAACTTTAGTATAAAGAATGGACTAAGAATCTTTAGTGCAGAGTTCGTACAGGTGCACATTTGAGGTGTTACATTTTAACTAAGACCCAACAATAGAAATATTTAGAAAATTACAGTTTTATGAAAATTCTTTATTCCTTGACTTGAGTCTATAAATTGGTTGTTGAATATGGGTGCAGATATAGGGTCAGTCTCCAGTAGTATTGCAACAATCTGTGAGTAGCCAGCCAGCGGTTGTTTCAAATTTACCGTCAAAGTAGGTGTTGAGTTCTATTTTGCTGTTCTGCACGCGACCACAGCAGTCTCAGCAGACAGTTTTATTGTTTGTTTCTTATAAAGCACCATTAGTGTTTATTTGATAGAAGTCTATTATTAATAAAAGCTGGGTCAGTGTTACTATCCATAATTATATTTGGAGTTCACTTTCAAGAAATGATATGCTACATAGATATCACTAGATCTAGATATTCAGTCTACATTTAAATTGGGTGTGGATATTATTAGATTATTGTAAAGTCAGGATGAGCTGTATTTTCAATAAGTGCTTGTCTTCAAACTCACTCAAACGAGCCTCGCTCTGTTAAAAGGGGGTTTAATGCATGTGCGTAAAGTTTCGTCCTATATTAGCCTGTGCAGTCCGCACAGGCTAATCAGGGACGACACTTTCCGTCTAAACTGGATTTTCGTCAAAGAGGGCATTCCTTTAAACGAAAAATACAATAAAAGCGGAAAGTGTCGTCCCTGATTAGCCTGTGCGGACTGCACAGGCTAATCTGGGACGACACTTTCCGCACATGCATTAAAACCCTTTTTCACAGAGTGAGGCTCATATCCTTAAGAATAATGAAGCTGGTTTAAAAAAAAAAGAAACATAAGTATGCTGCTGGTGGTGTTAGTCCTTGAAAATTCTTGGCCCATGGTTCTGCCATTATTAAGTTAAGTGAGCTTTTAAGTAAAGTACATTGCATAAGGCATTCGAACAAGTCCAGAAAATGTTGTAATTAGTGCGTCTTTGGGCTCTGCTCTGCATCTGTGTATATTATGTGAATAGTGACAGATAAGTGTTTTTAATTATTCATGAGTGTGTGTAATGTTTATTAGATCATCCTCTGTAAAAGGTAAATTATTTTTCAAAAAAATAAAATAAACATTCCTATTAAAGTTCGCTCATGTACTTTGTATTCACCCATTTATATGTTTCTGTCACTGTTGGCGTAAATGTTTCATTCAGCTTCGAGCGCTGATTGTGTCGTCGATCATCTTACGATAAAACCAGTGTCTTTGAAAGTTTATCATGTACAATACTTTCTCGACTTATTTATCACCAGATGTAATCAGTGCCCCGCTCTATTGAAACATTAGTGAACTTATTTATCAACGATTGAGACGGCACTGATAAAGTCAGAAAGTACACGAAGTAAAGGAACTACAAGTTGTCAGATGAGATATATAACTCGAGTGAAATCTACCGCCTGCTCCTCCCATCTCGCCGCAAAACCCACTCGGCGACTTGTTTCACGATGATTTACTTTTTGTGTATTCTCGTCGTTTAGATCATCGTTATTTTCCGTATCAATAACCGGACTTTGTCGATTAATGTCCCAATAAGTCAGTGCAAATAGAATAGATCTACATTTGTATTTGGAACAGCAGGGGCGGGATTTATTAGCCCGTGGGCGGGTTAAAAAAATTCAAAGACAATTTGATTAGCTTGATAGTGACAATATGGTAACCAGTCACCAATGAAATTAAAGCGGGTATTTGTAAAGTGATATGCCTAATGCGGCGATGTATTAAGGATGCTCCAAAATTTAAACGGGTGTTATTTTATAGCGATTTTAACCAATAAAACGGACATTTATTAACTTTGAAACCAAAGCCAACGTCATTTCGGAACTGGCATCAAACGGAAGTGATCTACTGTGCTACTAAACGCAATAGTTGATAGGAATTTGCAATTACTGATATTTTGTTTGGATTTAAAGCAATGTAAATACAAGATATGTCTTATGGATCAGCAACTTCTTTAGGTCGACCTGTAACCGCGCATGTGAGTACAAGCAACAGCCTCGTTGTGTTTACATGATATTCCATCAAACGAGACCGATAGATAGACAGCAAGCTATGGAACTTACAATAAAAAAATTATATTCGACAATTTCTGATATCTTACTAAGACGTTTTACGGGCATCAATGTTTTCCACGATTTTTGTTGTTGTTGTTTTTTTTTAATTCCAGTGTCCAATATAGATATTACTGCGAAGTCAGTTTCAAAGTGACCAAGATAGCATGGTAAATGTTAAAATTCGGAAACTACAAAAATCAATTATTTGATAGCACTACGAAGTGACTGATACACATATGTTATTGGTTTGTTTAATTCTTCTTTTGCTTAAAGATTACATAATAACATGTTTTATTGCAGATCGTTTAAATTGAACATTAAGTTCTGAGTAATTTTTATAATCGTGTCTTCGACGAAAACTTAACGTATTATTTATGACCAACAGAACAAAACGAATGTTTGGCAACCGTCTTAGTACAATGAGTTTTATTAAAAATACTTAGAATTAAATTCGACATTAATTTCAGCTTTAAAATGTCAGTTGACATAGGCAAACGGCAAAGTTAATTATAATGTATTTGTCACCATTTTGTTTAAGGAAGAGCTCAACAACAAAACAGATTTTTAAAGATGCTATTGTAAAATCCCTGTTAATATTTTTAACCGTGAAAATAAAAAAATAAAATTAAAAAAAAGAGAATTTTAGGCAACGTTGCAATAATGAAAAAATGATTTCATTATCATTTGGCATGCTTCTCTTAAACAGTGCATGCAAACACCTTTTTATTACATTTTATTAGGGCATCGATGCCAGAAATAGAATTTGATTAAAAAAACACAATATAGAAACAAACTCTTATTAACAATAAGTGATCTCCTCATATTTATTTGGCATAACAATAATTAAAAAATAACGCCGCTGACAAATACATATTACCGATACACACTTTCAAGACATACATTTGTATTGCATTGAAAAAGTTGTGCAGTCATCTTGCATTGATTTTTGCCTTTAACTTGTGTATGGCTTCTTTTCTTATCCATTTGATCGGTGATGTCATAAAAAATAGAAAATAATTAAAAACATTTATTACAATATTGATATATGTTTATATTTTTCGATCAAAAAGCAATAGAAGCAATATAATATAAATTAAAATATTTCGTTTTTCAAAAGCTCTACATTTTGGGACGTGGGCTGCCTTGTCAATTTAAAGAT